>NC_092690.1:20294145-20399145 GCF_964275005.1 Diadema setosum | reverse complement strand
TCTTATATATATATATATATATATATATATATATATATATATATATATATATATATATATATATATATATATATATACATTGTATATATATATATATACCTTGCATCGATTTTTTCTTTTCATTTTTTCTTCTTTTTCTTCTTTTTTCTTTTCAGGGGGGATAGAGTTTGCGGTTGCTATAGATATAAAACGTGTATTTCATTTTTTTTTTTCATTTTTTCTTTTTTTTTTTTTTGGTCCTAACCGATAGGAAAGTCGTGAGGTGATTACGGCATCGGCTATACCAGATTGTTTGTATTCTATAAAGGGATGGAGACATGTCAAACTTCATAGTTTCATAATTTTTTGTTTTAATTTTCATGTCAGTTTTTGATGAAACTTCTGTGTCATTTGGTTCGTTTGATGTCAGTCTCTGTAATAGAGTCAACGTGAAATTAGGTTTGGAGTATAGCCTTACAAAATAGGCCTTCACTAATCCTCGTAGGAGCAGGAAACACCTGAAAGTCCTCTCGATACCGAAAGAGGGGGGGCATCATTGAATCCTTTTCAATATACATTCTGCATGCTTTCATGTCCATGCAGTCATCATTATCATACTGCCACCATTACCATCGTCGCATGTCATGATTATAAGTTGTACTTATAATGTTATCTGTATATCATTATTATAAACGAAGCCACCATATTCTTATTCTACATTCATAACCTGACTGAATATATACACAATCCAAAGATGAACGAAACTCTTGTGTTGGTCTCGAAATACCGCGATGCCGATTCAAGACACAAATGGAGTTTTTTTTTATTTTTCGTTGAAAAGCAAACAAATAATACTCGAATCATCTTTGAAGTTTGCCGCATGTTTAGATAGTCCATAACGTGTGCATGACTGTAATGATGTGTACTCGTGTTTATAGGCACGTGAACATACGCGTAAAGAAAGAAAGAAAGAGTGTGTTCGAGAGATATTATGTGGGGGGAGGGGAGGAGATAAATAATTACGGCGACGCACCATCTGTTTCCCACATGTTCACAATTCAGCGACACCGCCAGTAAGAATTCAATCGCAATATTGTAATGATTTTGATGAATGCTCGCTTGCTCTACGATTCACTGAACGGTAGAGAGGGAATCACTATGCAGTATAATCGACCTTGGCGTTGGGTTGGTAAGCGGCACCGGCGTTCCTGGGACGTTAATTGCGTCCGCTTTCCCACGGGACGGGGCAGGCAGAACACCACAAGCGACGGTACCAGGATGTGGTCCGGGAACCCAAGCGAAAAATGACGGTGCCAGGGAAGGATATAGAGGAAGGGGGGCGGGGGGGGGGGAGAATGAGAGGAGATGGGTGGACAGGGTGGAAGATTTTCGTTATTCGCTTGCATTGGTGTCGACTGAGATTAGTTTCATCAACAGCCATCCCAGGCGTAATTATGAAGGTTATAGCAAATTTAATGGCTTCCCAACATCGTTTTCAAGTAGCAGGGATATCAGTAGCAATGATATGAATATATTATGCAAATTAGATGATGTAATCATGATATCACCTCTCCGGTCTCCCGACTGTGCTGCACTCTATGATTCAACATATTTCTTCTATGTTTTGTTTTTTTTTTAAGTAGAAGAAATACAAAAAGAAAAACATGTATAGGCCTATTCCGTTTTACCCTGTCAGTACAAATCTCTTGTATTGATTTGAATTCATGATTATACAGTGACCAGCTCGTCTGTCTTGCAGCATGTTTCGGAAGCCCTGCTGTATTGTGGCTTCTAAACGCTGTGTATTCTTCTCTCTTGTCTTGTTCATGTCCCCGATAAATTTCCTATATACCATCCAAAGAATTCCAGGGCAGTTACGAATTAGGCTGATGAGGAAGAGTAAAATCTACGACAGTGAAAATTTGATCAAAATCGGAGAAAACGAGGAAAGTTATGACATTGTGAAGTTTCGCTAATTTCTGCCAAATAATTCTCGTACAATGGAAATGATTATAACGAGTAAGCTGATTATGTCATTACCTTAAATATTTCTATTGGTCGTGTACATAAAATTGACAAAATTCAAATTTTATTCTAACAAAGTGTGTGGAAAATAATGTAATTCCAGGCTGACTATCTTCACATAATTATTATGATGTACAATACATCAGGATTTGAAACAGGGACATAATTGGATTGCTCTTGATTAAAAAAAAGAAAAGAAAGAAAATGAAATTAAAATGACTCTATGTATCCTGAACGACAAATTGTGAAGGGATGACATCATCAATTAACTACTAGTATTTGCATATTCATGTTGACTGTTAAAGAATAGTTTGGTGAAAAATTAAAAAAAAATACAATTTCATAACTTCCTTGAAGCATACAATCTATGAGGAATTAAAAGTTTATTTGATCAAAATCGTTTTTGAAATGGCAGAGATATCCAAAAGCAAAGTAAACCACAGCGGTCCTAATTAGGACCTTTTTTTGTCTAGATATTTTTCTGACGTTTCAAAACTGATTTTCATCACATCGGGCCTAAACTTTGAATTCCTCCTAGAATTATTGTATTTTCTGCTGTAATATTTCATAAGTGGTTTCTGAATATCTCACAAAAAGTTCAAAGGTGAATCTTCACCTCATCTCCGACCTCATCCAATACTATTTACCATCCCTTTCAGATGGAGGGAAAGGGGTAAGAAGAAAGGGGGGGGGGAGAGAAGGGCCCGGGGGGAGAGAGAGTCAGAAGTGAGAATGAAAGCCATAATTTCTACTGTTTTGATAGTGATTTTGTATGGTTTAACCACGGAGCTATTATCTTCATGATTTTTTAACGTGTCAAACATGTCGCCCGCTGCTGGGAACATCAAAGCAGCTTACTGCTTTCGGGTGACTATATAACATAGAAATGACTGTTTTATTGGATGCTCAGTTAACCACACACAGAGGGGGTAATGTCGTATGGACCTATACTTTCACCTCTAGACCGTTGAGGGTTTGAGAGGCTGTATATTTTTGAAATATTTTGTTTTCTGTCTTCAGGAGAACTGCGTGAGTGCCGAGCAACCTTCGCAGTATGACTGCGCCTTATAGAAATTGTGGAAAATATGCGATAATTTCTCGACATAACACCGTAATAAAGCATCCGACAGTGTCGTCCATTGTCCAAAATTACCTTGATATTATTTCCCCCTTTGAACAGAAGTGTGTGGCGAAATTGTCATAGTGGGTCGGTCAAAGAATTGGTTGTAACAGCTATTTTTGTTATTGTTGTTGTTGTTCTTCTTCTTCTTCTTCTTAAGCTATCATGCCCCAAATTTCTAGTGACAGCTGTCTTCCTTTGTAATGTTACAACGGTTACGCCTCTACTGGCCCACAATATTTGCATATCATTCAGACCGAGACAGCTGCTGCACATTCATAAACTTGGTCATTTTTTTTTCTTTTTCTATGAATGTATAACTCAATGGCCCGAATTCACGAAGGTGGTATACCGTTTATTGACACCATGATTTAAACCATGGACAATTTGTATGGAGCCCCAAGTGTCGCATGGCCTATTTCGTTACAAGATCAGTTATTTCGTCGACGGAATGATCATTTATTCCTCAAATATTTGTTCAATAATTGAATCGATTTTGTTAATTTTAGCTAACATTTACATGCACCATTAGTTTGATGCACCTCTTTTTTTTTTAAGGTATCACACCATCACCTGGGGCCCATTTCATAAAAGATGTCATAGGATGGCAACTCTTGCTGGAATGGCAACTTCCAATAGCAACAGCCAATCAGGAAGCTGGATTCTTGTTGTTACTATGACAATTGCCATTCCAGCAAGAGTTGCTATCATATCAACTTTCTATGAAATGGGGCCCAGAAGAAGATAACTTTATATTCTGCTACCATTGGTAAGTATAACATTTTAACACGTTTCATAACCTTCAACAAAGTGAAAATAATTGTAATCAAGATTCATTTTCTTTGACAGCGGAAGGAAATTCTGTCGTCGTCGTCGTCGTCGTTATTGTTGTTGTTGTTGTTGTTGTTGTTGTTGTTGTTGTTGTTGTTGTTGTTGTTGTTGTTGTTGTTGTTGTTGTTGTTGTTGTTGTACAGTGTGTTGTACAGGGCCTTTGTTTGTTTGTTTTTATTTAAGACGAAGAATTTGTCCATGACATTATCAAATCTAAAGAGACCGCATTATATTTTTCATTCCAAATTTTTTTATGATTATACCTCCTTTGCCAAGGACAATTTTATCGACCTTCGTGCAGAACGAAAAGCCGACTCGTGTTACCTTGGAAACGTGGTCGGTTTGAAAAAGCACCAGTGGATGTCTTTGTTTTCCCCAGCGGTGTTGACATGCCCAGCGCGCCGAGAGTGTGGTCGCAGGAATCGCAGCGGGCGCTCTTTAGGGGGCTTCAACCCCCAAATTGTTTCGGTGATGTCGCCGAAAAAGAAAAAGAAGACGAAGGTGATGAGTACCCGTTAGTTCACAGCCAGGGGCAGGCCGAAAAATCACGGTCGAGTGTCAGTGGTGGAGGTTGTTTCTTGCAAGTGATGCATGTTTTTTTTTTTTTTCTTCTTCTTCTTCTTCTTCTTCTTCTTCTTCTTCTTCTTCTTCTTCTCTTTGGCTTTTGGAAGGTGCTTTTGTCTTTTTTTTTGTGGGCGTTCAGTGATTGCTCGGTGAGGGGCCATTAAAGCAGTTATGAGCAATGAATTTCTTTCGTTTTGTGCTGCATGCTTTCCCGTCACTATAAATACACGGATTATGTTTTCAGTGATTCCGTTGTTTTGTTATTTTTTCTGCTCAGTAGGCCTACACAGACAGCAAATACGTCTACTAGTCAGATACCAAGATTGAATCGACCTTTTAATAAGCAGCCTAAATGTTTTGCAGGCAACGTGTGATGGATATTGCAACAACTTTCACTCTCGCCTTGATCAATCGTATAAAATTTCGCGCAGATTTTCGTTTTGATTTTCCTGACTCAACTTTATGTACATGTATGTATCTGTTGATATGCACAATACATAATACATTGTATCATCGTGCAATAATAATTGGTTGTTTATCAAACCATTCAATTAGATGATTTTTTAGTACACTATCAATATACCATATTTGATATGAAAAAAAAAAAACATGTTTCATATCATGGCAGTTGTTGTTATCATCATCAAATTTTATATTTACTCATTATTCACTTGTAAGAGTATTAATTTTATTCTTTGATAATGACAATTCTTATTATATAATATCACTATTATTACTGTCATCACATTTATATTTTTTATTCATACAGACTAAAATCTGTTTCTTAATGATAATGATTATTACTTAGTATCTTTATTATCAGAATCATCATCACTATTATGTATTTGTTTATTCATAATAGTAATCTATTTATTTATCTGTATATCATTCTGTTTTCTGGCTACTCTGTTCCTCTGGTGTTGTAGGAATATACAGAATATACATCACTGAAATTTGTTTTTAAACACATGCAAGCAGCAAAACAAACAGCAGCACCATCATGAACAACAAAAACAACAACAACAACAACAAAAGAAATCATGGATTCTTAGATACATGCCAGCACTGTGGTATAATGATATTATCATCACAAGGCCAAAAACGCTATTACAAATTGGAAAACATCTCCGAGCTCGCTGTCAGCATATTTACAACGCGAAGTTCATTATGTAGGTCTTGAAAGAATATGACAAATTTACGAACATTAGACGCAAATTCACGGAATTTACCGTTTACACTACGTTTGATTGCACAAGCCAGCGATACTTCTTATTGAAAATGATTCAATTGCTTATCGAAAATCAGACTGCGTTGTTGGGCAAAGTACTGCAAAGATCTCTCTCTCTCCCCCTCCCCTCCTCTTCCTCTCTTTACCTATATACATATCTATCTCTATCCCACACATGATGATCACTCACATCACACTATAGCCTGATGTAGGTCGATCAGTCTCTTTCGCACTGCCAATCAACCGAATACATCAATCAATGTCGTACAGATGCAGCAATCAATCAAGCCCTCACTCGTATCCACTTTTCTGCGCTCGAGAGTTTGATCAATCTCCTTTCGCGCTATCTGCTTGCACTTTGGCGTTAAACACCATGACGCTATTAAATAGGCATGCTTCATATTATTAATACGTGTACTTAACGGATTGTCAATTTTGGGCCGTGCCACCCCCCCCCCCATCTTTCTCTCCCTCTCTTTTGATCCCCACTTTCCTTTTCTTTCTGTCTCGAGTTTTGCGAGATCATATCCTTGCCTTTCGCCTAAATTATTATTTTTTGTTTTCGCTCTGGGAGTGGAAATGTTTATGCCTACAAAAATCCATCCCAATTTGTTGCTTCTTGTTCACAAGATGATGTTGCGTTCCTTTATCCAAGTCAAAGTGTTTGTTTATTACACTCCGTCATTCCATTCCATCAACTGGAGATACAACTTTCTTGCCCCAGTATGCTTGGGATCTATTATACTAGTAGGAGCGGATTTGATTCCAGTGATAGGCGTATAATAACAAAGCGCTTTGATCAAGAAGTGGTATAAAATACTACGACATGCATTTGCTGTTGTTGTTATTTTTCCCATTTTGATTATAATGAACAGATAGCTAAATTATGTAGCCTGTATTATACAATAATATAATTGGTATAATCATTGTTATTGTTATTGCTATTGCTGTTATAAACATTGTTATCATCTTCACCCCCACCCCACCACCACGCTCATCATCTTCATCATCATCATCATCATCATTATCATCATCATCATCATCATCATCATCATCATTATGACTTGTCAAAAGGAGCGTTCCTGTCCCCATGTAGCTGGTTTGGTAATCATCATGGCAGGTATGTTTTTGAAAGTCACCCTGTGCAGTGGCGTATCTAGGGGGGGGGGGGGGGGCAAGGGGGGCACGTGCCCCGGGCGCCACTCCTTGGGGGCGCAAAAAAACGAAAAAAAAAAAAAAAAACGAAGAAGAAGAAGAAAAAAAAGGGGAAAAAAACATTCCATGTTCTGTGAGCTGAAATACAAAAATTTTCGGCTCGCTCGCTGCGCTCGCTCGCCAAACTTTATATAAAAAAGAAGGTAAGAACAAAACGTGATGATGACAAAATGACAGTGTCTATTGTGTTCACACATGTCATTTTATATTTAGCAGGCAAAATGTTTCACGGAGCAGCGGCTGCAATTTCGTTCTGAAGCGATCGCCAATTGGATCAAAAGAAGGCGCCAACGGTTTCGAACATACGGGGGGGGGGGGGGGGGGGCGCAAAAAAACCCCGAATCAAACAAGATAACAACAAAACGTAATGATGACGCGGAAATATACAAATTTCGGCTCACTCGCTAGTACTAATTTAGAGCATTTTTTTCAAGTCCTCATTTTTTTTTCAAGTACGTCAACTCCACTGGCTGCCAGTCAAAGCAAGAATATCCTTCAAGCTTCTCCTACTGGTCTACAAAGTAGTCAACAAAAGAGCTCCAGAGTACATTGGGGAGTGTCTGGTACGACACTCTCACTCTAGGCGCACTCGTCTTTCATCATCCGTTACCTTTACTCAGCCACACACGAAAAAACCAGCCGGAGATGCAGCTTTCTCTTCTTCTGCTCCTAGGCTGTGGAATAAGCTCCCTCCTCTTCTCAAATCTTCACCCACACTTGATCATTTCAAGCAAAACTTGAAGACTTGTTTATTTTGATGTCCCTGTATGTGCACTGGACTTATACTGTCACTGCCTGGTATTTTGTATATATTTTATCTCCTATATGGCGACCAGGGATGACATGTCATAGCGCTTTGCATCCAGTTGAAAAGGCGCTCTATAAATGTCTACTATTATTATTATTAAATCGTTATCTATAAGGCCGTCACTATATCTTGATTAGAATTGTAAGATTTAATAAGCAGAAAATGACAAGAGTTTCATGATTTGTAAGCTGAAATACAAAAATTTTCGGCTCGCTCGCTGCGCTCGCTCTCCAAAATTTGTATTATAAAAGAGAAGAAGATAAGAACAAAACGTGACGATGACGCGGACAAAATGATAATGTCTATTGTGTTCACTCATGTAATTTTATATTTAGCAGGAAAAATGTTACACGGAGCAGCGACTGCAATTTCATTCGTTCTGAAGCGATCGCCGATTGGATCAAAAGAGGACGGTTTCGAACATACGGGGGAGGGGGGCGCAAAAAAAAAAATCAAAAAAGATAAGAAAAAAACGTAATTGTGACGCAGAAATATACAAATTTCGGCTCACTCGCCCGTACTAATTTAGAGTATTTTTTCAAGTCCTCAGTTTGTTGGTATAAATCGTTATCTATAAGGTCGTCACTATAATTGTGAGATTTAATAAGCAAAAAATGACAAGAATTCCATGTTTTGTAAGCTGAAATACAAAAATTTTCGGCTCGCTCGCTGCGCTCGCTCGCTAGAATTTATATATAAAAAAAAGATAAGAACAATACGTGATGATGACGAGGACATATACAAATCTCAGCTCACTCGCGCGCACTAATAATTTTTAAAGTATTTTTTAAAGTCCTCAGTTTTTTTGGTATAAACCATTATCTATAAGGCCGTCACTATATCTTGATTAGAATTGTAAGATTTGGTAAGCAAAAAATGACAAGAATTCCATGTTTTGTAAGCTGAAATACAAAATTTTTCGGCTCGCTCGCTGCGCTCGCTCGCCCAAATCTATCAAAATTCATTACATTTAAATCACCCTCAAAAGATCCCTTTTAAGTGCTTGAAAAAGCATCATGTGGACTTTGTTTAAAGTCCCTACCGGGATGGTGGTGGGGTTGAACACCTTTTCAGAAATTAGGGGCGCAATTTTCGTGCTTGCCCCGGGCGCCGTTTTCCCTAGATACGCCACTGACCCTGTGAAAGCAACTTTCAGGTCAAGGATATCTTGACGAAGACTATAAAATTGCTGTAACCCATCAGTATACGTGCAAAAGAGTATTTCCATGTAACAGCGTATTCAAGACCAATTATAACTTCTCTGATTGAACAAGAGCTGTATTTCAGTGTTCTTTGGTCGTGATTTTCCCCCACAAACCGACAAGAATACAATTTAGATCACATTGCTCTTGATGCGAGTCATCGGCACTTTACTAAGGATTTCTTCTTCTTTTTTTTTTTTCTGGAATCAGATGCTACTTTGAACTAGCTCTCGAATCAATCACTTATGATTGTAATAGGAGATGAATCATGGGGCCCTAAGAACATCCCGTATGAGAAAGAAGATCTCGTCGTTAGTGTGTTATAATGAACAGCTACAACAACAGTAGCAACAATAAAACTACACCATATACAAAATTGTATTACCGGGGCTCGGACGGAGAAATTTCCAGGCACGCGCAACACACACTGCCCGAGCATCACTTGACGCGTAACCTTAACAAAAGTTCACAAAAAAGACGCCCCTGGATCAACGAAGAGAAAGGATCCCCCCCCCCCCCTTCCCCGCGCCTCGATCCCTCGCTACACAGTACACTGCTGCTTGCCGTTGTTTGATAATTATTTTACAGAGTTCATGTACTACTAAAATGGGACTAACCGATCTGCATTTTCTCATAACTGTCTTCGCGTCACGGGAATTTGAACAAGATGTGGGGAGAAGACTTGTGAAGAGTTATCAAGGTCGAGGGACACAACTCGTCATTTTGTTGTTTGCTTGTTTATTTATTTCCTGAAAGCGCGACAAAATATAGCAGGAATGACATCGTAAATATCCACAATGAAAACTTGCTCGTGGATTATCGAAGGTTAGGCAAGGTTTGCGGAATTGTGAAGACTCAACAACGCTCGGTATCATGAAGACCTTAATGTGCCCCTGGCCATATCTCTGTACATCGTATCTCTTTCCCCCTAAATGTTCGGCCCATGTGTTTCGTATTCCGCGTGTCGATGCGTGGAAAGATACACATCAATCAATATTAATGTTTCGGAGCCACAGAGCGCTACAATATAATGCATTCAAATTATATGGATCTTTCTCCGAAGGGGGAGGGGGAGCGGGGATGGGACATTTTAGTATGCTATCCATAGCATACAGTAGGCCTATACCTAAAGAATGAATACTGTAGTTGGAATCTGTTTGCATATTCTTCAATTTAGTTTATTGCAGATTTTATTTCTGTTGAATTTTATTTCTGCATTCCATTTTCAATGCCGTATAGCATAATTTAACAAATCTCATGTTATACATAATTTATCTTTAAATCATAGGTAATGTTTGTGGCAACCAGACAGCTTCCATGAAGGTTCACCGGACATAGGCTTAGCAACAACTGATAGTGTAAACTATAGAGATTCCAACTATTAGAAAGGTATTTTAGGGGCACATGAAATTGAACAAACATGATATCAATACATGGAGTTATATTCATGCGATGACGCTATCATGGATGACAGCTCCAAATCACAAGTTAACTTTGAGGACAGCGTCGTTTACGAACCCAACGTTACTGTGAACCCAGCTATAGTGGAGGCCTAAATCGATATGTTATAACTTGCGATTATGACTCATGCTACAACAATGTACATTGTTGACATGACGTATAGTTATTTTGTATAAGGGCGTGTCCCAATACAAGCTGTGCTCTAGGATGCCACGCCTCCTACAATGAACCTGCACCTGCTGTTAGAATGTCTAAATACCTTATTCATTGTCATGATTGTTTACAATATAATTATGATGATGAATGCCACTTGGATAAAACATATAAGAATGAAATAGACAACAGTCAATGTAAAAATCAAGTGAAACTACTCACCAGTATCTTGACCGACTGATGAAACGCGTGACACCTTTCATCTTGTTCTTGAATTGTTTTCTTTTCAGTTAAAAATTTGAAACTGGATGGAGAAGGGGAATGATGAAGAGAAAGATAAAGGAAAGGACCTCCACGATGATGGTAACGATTGAAAATATCTTTTAACGAAGAAACAGTGGCAGTGGTTCGAGTCAACCGGTGTAACTACTTGGCCTGAGGAAGTCCACAGGAGTGGACAAAAGCTGGCCAACAAAATTACTTAAAGTGATCGTATAGTTCTGGTTGAGACCTAATTTCAGGTTTCTAACATTTTTTGGTGAGATAATGAGAAATCTCTCATGAAATATGAAAGAGCATGTAATTCTATGAGGAATTCAACGTTTATTTGATGAAAATTGATTTTGAAATGGCTGAGATAACCAAAAAAGAGTGATTCTAAGAAAGTGTGGGACCCACACTTTATTACGATTGCTTTGTTTTTTACTTTGTTTTTGGATGCTTTAGTAATTCCAAACCCGATTTTCATCAAATAAACTTTGAATTCCTCTTAAAATGGTATGTTCTGTACTACATTATAGGTGTTTTCTTGGTATCTTGCAAAAAGTTTAAAGCCCAATTCTCATCTCCACCAATACTGTACTATCCCTTTAAGTTTGGTAGAAGCCTTATTTAGCGTGTTTATATCCAAAATCCCAGCCTTTTCGTCAGAAAAAAAAGTTATAGAATGATCATTAATTCGTAATACGATAACTTCGACAGAGGTCAAACCACACATTATTATAACCGAGGCAGTACTATGTCGTGCATATTAGTCACTGATGCATATTTGTTATGTATCTCAAGAAATTGTCGTAGCTGGCGTACTACCACTTATCAACTTGGGGAAAAAAATTGCAGTTCACCTCCAGAGAGTTACTATAGTAGCTTTGTTATGCCAGCTGCAGACTTCAACAAGAATATCAAAACAGTCACGCAACTCTTAAGAAGGATGTTTAATACAGGCAAACAGGAGAGGAGAAAACTGCAAAATAAGACGTTTTATTTTAAGTTGTCTCATTGCGAGGACATAATATATTCATTTTTGTTCAAATGTCGTCAAAGTTTCGTGAGGATTTTGAAATATGAAACTTTATGTTCTCGTGAAACATGTAGCTATTTTTCTTTTCATCGTTTGACCTAAAAGGATTAAATAATTTGCCTTCGACATGCTTAGATTTACTCCCCATTTGAATTTTAAAGTCATTCAAAAAGATGTTTATTTTTGTTTCATTTTCCATCCGAAAAGATGGCTGGCTTGCCCGTTTTCAGCCACACTACATTATGGCTTTCAAAGGGGTCCATGGATGCGAGGCGAAACCACTTCACCGGATTATATAACATTGCTCTTTGCGATAAATGAATAAATGAATAAAGCGGGATCTTTCACACTCATGAGTTGTGATTCTCTTACCATCTAGTGACAAATATATGCACAATCGAGCTGTGGGTTTTAAGTCACGTGATACATTTCCGTCCAATCAATTTGTGCAGCGGGCGGTTCGAAAGACGATTTTTGTGCTGTGTGCATACGATACTCACCTTGCACACAAATAGCATAGCACAATGCAGGATGTTCGTGCTGTGTATCCTACATGTACCTGTATTTTTGCTTCTTACTACGTATATGATAAGGGATGAATTACACACAACGTTACTTAGGCTCGGGAATCGAACCCGGGTCTTTTGGATCTGGAGGCAGAGGCGCTAACGACTGAGCCAAATCAGCGACTATCTTGCCGTTTTGTGATATGAGTTGAATTTATTCAAATTCATGAAATTCTTTCATCGAGATGTTTTTCATCGCAACTGATTAACAAGTTGCCCTACATCGACGTAAATAAGCACTGAAACAGTTATTGTATGTAATGTATAGAATTGTAAATAGGACCATGCCACAAATTGTATGTAATTTATTTCCATTTAAACAGACTACTTACATATTGAGAAAAGGAATAATGAAACTAGATGTTCCACACCCGTGAACTAATTTTAAGTAGTGTAACATATCGAGGCGCTAAACTATGGAATAATTTATCAGATGATGTAAAGCGAAGTGTATCTTTTTTTATGTTTAAAAATAAGGTGGATAAATTATATACGTAGTAATTGTTTGCATCGAACTGTAACATTGTGCATCAATCATTTTTTTTCAGTATCTTATTTCTCATTTTCTTCATGTAATATGAATGATTCTGTATGATTTGTTTTTGTGTGTTTTTTGTTGTTCTTTTTTAACGTTTCCTATACTATGTATAATGTTGTATTTTGTAATTGAGTATATAAATATAAGAACGACCCAAGTCCATGGAAGACCATTTCGAGTAAACTAAAAAAAAAAAAAAAAAAAAAAAAAAACTTCATATCTTTTTTATTTGTCCAATAATATTCTATTTAACTGTGATGGGAAGGCAACATTGTATATAAAAATTAGAACATAATAATTAACATTTACAGTAATTGTGGAGAGGCCATTTTGTGTGGTGGACTTGGGCCGTTCTTTGATTCATATATAATATTCTGCTATAGAGATGAGAAAAGGATGAGAGAGGGCGCTACTATATGAATGTAAGAATGACCCAAGTCCTTCATTCTTACATTAATATAAGATTTAACTCATTCTTTTCAGGCACTTCCGGGGGTAATTAGGATTTATCATTCATACATAAAATGAGTCTATGCATAAGCTACAATTTCCCATGTTGAACTGAATTTGGCAAAAAATTGGACTTGGGTTGTTTTTATATTCAGGTCTTCAATTGTATGATTTTTACTTCGCGGACTCACAGAAGAACAGCCATTGGCTGAAGTGAGTGACCCGTGGTGAAATAAAATAAACTCAACTCAACTGAATTGATCAGTGTTTTCAATAGTAGCCATGATAAAAAAACAAACAAACAAACAAACAAAAAAAAAAACATGGGCGTACGTACTCGAGCAGGATTCGAACTTACGACCTCCTGATCTCTGGACACCAGGCGTCATCTCCACTAGACCACCGAGCTTTCGCCTAACAGCAAGTGTTGGTTCTAATCCTTATAGCATGCAACGGTTAATGCTTAATCATTGACAATTTGTAGTTATACACAGAATGGGAGAAATTACTGATCCTATGAAAACTCAAAACGACTGATGGGGAATCATTGGTGAAAAAAATCCCCAATCTCGGCATTCTTTATTATTATTTTAACTATATTAATCTTAAGGAAAGTAAAGCGTTATTCGCAATTTTTATTTAGTCTTTTATGACTAAAATTGATAAATGCACAAGCTAAACACAACTCATTTATCTGACGAATTCTGTTCACAATTTCCTCATTGTCAAAATAATATAGTTTTGAAATAACATTTTTCAAGGCACTACGTTAAAATTCATATTTTCTTTTGAATATTGAATATTTATATTATATTTGAATATAATCACTTCTATCTTCATTTTGTAGTACGTGGTAGTAGTAGCAGTTATTTTATATTAAATATTTCGTGAATATGAAGAGTCGAATTATTTTCTTTGTTTTTCAGCAGCTGCAGTAGTTGCAGTAGCAGTTGATAAAAACGGATAATACTAGAGTACCCTTATCCAATAAACCGATACATTTTTACAGCATACAAATGCATACAGGTTTTTTCATTTGATTTGTAACTCTTCGTATTATAATGTTTTCATTTCATTTAGGTATAAGTTTACATCGGGGAAAGCTTAAAAAACAGAAAGTCCAGTAAGTTGTTGTTCATAATTTGCAACTTGTTCCTCTCCCTCCCCGTTTTCGAATATGATAAAACTGACAAAATAAAACAAAAATTACAAATTATGATGTTATATCAGTGGCACTGAAAATATTTGTTCATGACTTACATGTAGATATCTTATAATGTGTGGTCCAGTGTGGGACAACTAATTTTGTTCTCAGCAACCATGGCCAGAAGAGAAAACTGCTGCGTGATTCACCCTTACCTTGTAAGAACGCAGCGGGCGGTTTCCATTTCTCCCGATAAAAATACAGTAGAAACGTGGGAAACCCAAATCAGACTGGGAGAAACACAAGCATTTGTCCACGAAGTGAGTACGTTTTGGCACTTACCGATATTCCAAATTAGTGACATATATGCTCTAAATTATATTTGCCATACGTCTCTTTAGTAGTGTATCTAGATTGGATCATCATGTTAAACGATCTTAGATGACGAGTGGTTGTTATTGAAAGGTTTGCTTGTGCGAGGGAGGGAAGTGCGGGTGAAGTTATGACAGTCCCATGTATTGATGTTTGTGTATGACGTGCATGACTTGGTTTACCATTTGGATACATAAAGGTGTAGGCCTAGATGTATATGTAGAGCGACAGTCTACTTACTTGCTTGGATACTTGGTTGATTAGCCCTCTATTCCCGTGGGAAGGGCTCTCAGTCTATTCTTGAAGGATGCCACAGTGGATGCAGACACAACATGCTCTGGGAGGGAGTTCCACGGCTTGACCACTCTATTTACCTTAGAGTTAGGGCTTAGTTAGTAGAGTAGACGCTAGGAAGTGGCCGGCAAGTTGGGTTTTGTAGCGTATTAGTTATAGCGTCTATGTGACTATGATAAAGCTTGTAAGAGTGACCTCTTAGTCTTAGTGTTTGGGCCAGGATGGGGTAGAGAAGAAAATATCTGATTTGGTTTTATAATGGCCATTTAGAAACTTGTAGGTATAAGATCAGTCTTGACTCTTCTCCTGAAGAGGTTCCAGTCTGATTTTGTCGCTATAGAAACTAGTACATAAAAACGTAAGCATCTTGTCTGCACCTTCTCTCTAAATTAGAGAGAAGGAGTCTAATGCTTCAATGTCTTTCTTTGTAAAAGGACTCCAAACTGAGCATGTATATTCCAATGCTGGTCTCACTATAGATTGGTAAAATGTGGTGACTTTAACTTCACGGCATCCTGTAAAATAGCATCGAAACACGGCAGTCTTCTGATTTGCCTTTATCAGTGTTTGTGGCTATCTGTTGGATATGATGATGATGAAGTCTTGTATAGCGCCGGTATCCGCCAAGTCAGGCGCTCATGACGCCTATAAATGAGGATGTTGTTTACAGTAACACCCAAATCTTTTTGGCCAGTCACTTCTTGGAGGTAAATGCCATTAAGGGAGTACTGGTAAGCTGAAACTGCATGTGTGTGCATAACCTCTATCGAAGAGTTTAGACTGTTAACATTGAGTGTTTACTTTCTATCATCCAATGTATCAATGTCTAGCAAGACCAGATGAGCAGTGTAACCTATTTAATATTTGAGCAATACTAAGGCTGTAGCTGCTAAATATTTGCAACATTCATAATCATATTAACTGACTAAATCTTGCTAGATGTAATGAACCGAACCATCTAACTCTAGATTTCTAATTCATCGATAATTGGAAGTAGTTAAATTACAAATTTTAATATCCAATTAATGTGAGGGCAAAAGAGTGTCTTTCTATGCACCACAGCATGGGTGTCTTGATCTTGAAGTTCATGGAGCTCGCCTGTCACCATGCACACTGCACTTGCATCAAGTGAATGGAGTGGTCACTTAGACCACAATTATGCTGATTTGTAATAATGGATGACTGATCTTTCCTCGAGAAGCAAGTGTGACACATTTATTAATCACGTCACTTACGATCTAGGCAATGTCTAGTATCCATGCTGTAAAAGGATTATGATCAAATATGATGACAAAGTTTGCTCTTCTTATGACACTCTTTTCATTAGTTTTTGTCTGTTCTTGTTCCATTTTCAAATGCAAAGTGATTTTTGTTTTGATTTTTCTAGACGGATCTACAGTAGAACTCTACTGTAGATGTTGAATTTAGTCCGAGTCTAGTCAAGAAAGCAGTCGATAGTGCTCAGCCATGTCGTACACCTTCAGTGAGGACAGTGACAAAGATGTAGAACCTGTGGAAGTTGGGTAAGTCAAAATATGGTTTGGTGTTATCTAGCTTTATTTTTTCACTCTATTTCTTTGCCAGTATTTTCATGAGATCAAACTTTTCTTACATTTAAGCCAGTTGTGGTAATGCATTGCTGTGTACTGTAGTTGCAAAATCATGCAAAGTCTCAATTATTGCTATATTTATTCCTGATCAACATTTTAAAAGATTGTATTAAAAGTTTCAGATGTTTCCAATTTGCAAAATTTGGAAAAAGTTTGGCAAGTTCAACCTAGTGTTTGAGCAAATAAAGAATTCAACCCTCCTGTGCATATCTCATGTGATGAGATGAAGAAGAGAGTGCACAAAAATGTCTCCAATTT
The DNA here is from genome assembly GCF_964275005.1 of Diadema setosum. Lineage (NCBI taxonomy): Eukaryota > Metazoa > Echinodermata > Echinoidea > Diadematoida > Diadematidae > Diadema > Diadema setosum. Next base: position 20,382,027 of record NC_092690.1, on the reverse strand, counting down.
AAGGTCAATACCAAGAATCTGTGACACATTGCATGATGGGAGCAACAGGTAACCCCTTTATATGCTCAGGCACTAAGCTTTACTTTGCAAAGCTTTTTCATCAGCATTCACTACTGGTAATCAATACAAACTTGACCTAATTGCAGATTAGCAAGCCCACTCAGGTGTAGCAATGTGTCTCAGTCCAACAGGAAGTCCATGGTGACACAATGGGGATTAGAAGGATTCTAAAGGTAATCTATATTCATCAACAGTTAGTTTCTAGACATCAGTGCCAATCTGTGAAGAAAGCACTCTGGAACTGCTTGCACAAGGTGCAAACAAAGCACAGTGAAGGTGAATTGATTGCTCCTGAGAATAAATTGTACCATGTATTGCATCTGTTGGAAATTGTGAATTTCAGAGGCAGTGGGTCTACTCTACATTCAGGCAAGAAGCAGATCAAGATTGCCATGTATAAAGGCCACCACTGTACCTTACACCTTCCTCTTCTTCCGTTTTCCCAGGAATGCAGACGAGGATGACGAGAACACGATAAAGATCCTGGTGGCCACCGACTGCCATGTGGGGTACATGGAGAAGGACCCCATCCGCGACAAGGATTCCATCAACTCTTTCGAAGAGATCCTCCAGTTGGCCAGGAAGCATGAGGTATGACATCTGAGAGTAAAGTTCCCATTCTGCAGCAGTATCAACCCCTTGGCTTTTCTAAGTATTTCCCCTTCTGTTGTAGTTCGGTCAGCTTTAACCTCTTGAGGACGAACTGATTTATTTACATACATTCATTTTGCATAGACACCTGCCTGAGTATACTCAGGACTAGTCTTCAATGTCTTAAAGACCCGGTAGTGTGGGGGAGCATGGATGGTCCGATGGAAGTGATCTTCGATTGCTGCCAACCGGGTACAGTTGAATGCCATGAATAGCGCCCATCAGTGAATATGTGCAGCGAAGCGTACACTCATCAGTAGCAGTCAACCTCAGACAAGATTCTTCAGTTGTGTGTGTGCTTACATATAGATCAGTGACAGAGCTGTATACAGTACATTGTTTACGGGAATTCTCAAATATATCCTAGACAGGCTAGCCTTCCCACTCTGTGATATCCCCATGCTACTGGGCATTTAAGTCGTTATGTGTCTGAGCACATTACAAACTTTACTGAAATAGAATTAACTCATGATGTGTGGGTGTAACTATACAACAATCCCAGTCAAAGGGTTACTTGATGCTCCTTTAAATTGTAAATTATGTTTCATATGTATTTGTTGCCAGTCATCTTTACTACAATGCATCTTGACAAATCAGCAAAGAAAAGAACCCACGAACATACTTTTTATCCGAACAACACACTACAAAAGCTTAGGAAAATTACTTTCTTCTTTGCTTGCATGATTATGCAGATTTTGCTGCACAGTTCTGATGTTTCAACACAGTTTAGTATGTTTTTCTGTGTGGGAGTTGCCTCAGAAACTACAAAAGGTTGAGATGTTTCAACACAGTTTAGTATGTTTTTCTGTGCGGGAGTTGCCTCAGAAACTACAAAAGGTTGGGATATCAAACAAATCTTCCTTATTTCCACTTTATTGAACACTGTCTTTTCCACAACTTCTGTGTGGAAAATGTTATGGAAAGTTGAACAACTCACCATCATTGGGGCTACTTGTTTCGTAGCAGGTTTGTGTCTAGGATGTTTTACAAGAACCGTTGACCAGCTTATATACTTGACCGAGGGATGGACTTCATGTGAAAATTGATGGTTTTGTTCAATAACATGAATGCTCAGGTCTGGCTTGGCAATTCATGCAGTTCATAAGCACTGAAATTGATAATTCAGCCAGGTGATTAGTGATCTTCAAAAAATACATTCATCAACTCCACAAAATTCAAAGAACAGAATTCTGCACACTAAGACTAGATGTAGAACAGCGGTATTTTGCTTTTAAGGTACAAATTTCTCCAATGAGTACTGCAATAGTGAAATAGCCAGTCTTCTGTGGGTCATTCATGTCAATAAAATGTACTTGACCTTACCAAAAACTGAAAATATATCACTGTGTGCATCAATTTCTAGGTGGACATGGTACTCCTTGGGGGTGACCTCTTCCATGAGAACAAGCCCTCTCGTAAGGCGCTCCACGGAGTTATGACCTTGTTGCGTAAATATTGCATGGGAGACCGACCTGTCCAGTTGGAGTTCCTCAGTGACCAGAGCGTCAACTTTGCTGCCAGTCCGTAAGGCATCAAGTGATAGAACTTTCGTAGAGATCTTAGAAATGTCATAAAGATCATTTCATTCCTTTCCACAGGAAGTTGTATAAGACTTCTTTCCTTCCTTGCCCTATGTTTTCAGGTTGTCCGTCCTTCCGTCCGTCCGTCCATCCGTAATCAATTTTGGGGGCAGGGTAACTAAAAAACCGTTTGAGGTATCCCATTGAAACTTGGCATGCATATGTATGAGTAGGCAAAGTTGTGCCTATCAACTTTTAGGTGCACATGCTCAAGGTCAAAGGTCAAAAAGGTCAAGGTCAAATGCTCAAAATTTCACTATTTCCACCATATCTATGTAATACATTCAGGTATTTTCTCGAGACTTACTGTACTACCCAATAAAGATTCTCTAGAGAGAGTTTCGGGCTGTGAGGTCAAAGGTCAGAGGTCAAAGGTCAAGTGAATATGTTAGAATTTCTCTTTTTTCCTCATATCTCGGCAGTGGTTCAAGATTTCTTCGTGGAACTTGGTACATATGTGACTGGCTACAACAAAAGGATCCAAAAGTTGGGAGAGTAAAATTTTCTGAAAATTGCATGACATTGTTCCCTTACTCTTCTACTTTAATTTCATATATAGCACAACTCATAAAAGTACTTGGTTGCGGAGATATCAATGATTTTATTGATGCATGTCAAGTGGTCGAGGAAATAAGAGTTTCGAGAAAAACGCCTTCTAAGTTTTCCTTCCGACGCTATCACAATTAAGGGGAGGCAAGAGAGTTTTCATCGCTTGACAATAGAGGGCATGCTCCTAGCGACCTCCGCGATGTTCATTCAAGCTTAGTACCAGCGGTCTACGCACGACCAATCAGGATGCCTTGCACTGACCAATAAGATCACATCCTCGTTGCTAGGGGCAGAGTCTAGCTGCAGCGCTAAATCCAAATCTTTGGATACGTTTCTGTTACGTTGAAAGTTGGAAAATCATGGCCCAGAAAAACGCTGATTTCTTGCCCTGCCTTTAATAATTTAGCTTCGAAATTTTGGCAGATGATAGACAAAACACTAGACTACAAAATTATGCCAAAAACAGAAATCCGATTGTTTTGACCAAATTTTGATGATGTGACTTCAAACTCGATTTTCTCGGCTCAGCCGTCAGCAACTTTAGGATCCTTTTGTTCTAGCGGGTCACATATATGTACTGACTGGCAGTGATTATCTTGGGAATTTCGGGGTCATGACACAGTTACAGTATTTTATTTCAAAACCCTAACCCATGTCCTGTTTGCTCTGAATCTCTTAAGGTTTCCCAATGTAAACTATGAGGACCCAAATCTGAACATAGACATGCCGGTTTTCTCCATCCACGGTAACCATGATGACCCAGCAGGAGTGAGTGTTTGAATGTTGGCTGTGATACTGGAAAGCCAGAAATGTTTGCATGTTGTATGACACATTTGCTAATTTCGCGAGGGGCCGAGATTCATGAAAGAAAAATGCATGTGAGAGTTCTTATCTACACAAAGCACTGAATGCAAGTGGCATGTCTTGAAAGTATCATGCCGCAAAAAGGCCATCTGCTCCAATCTGCGAAAGTTTTGTGCTTCAAATGTTTCTTGTTACACATTATGTGTAGGTTAGCTATGGCCAGTCTTGGTTGATATATAATGTTTTGGATTTTGATCTCTTCGTCTGCAATTTTGTACTTGGGCAGTACAGTCATGATCCCAATAGAATACTAGTTGACCGTCTCTGTCATTCATTCAGATTCTATGCAATTTTTGTTGGTTAATTTTTCTATTATTATTATTAATTTTTGTACAAAAGAGTGCTGTAATAACCTCAAACCTTGCCCAACTTTAACTTCGACATTAATGAAGCTTGTTACAGTGGAGTTTTTAATTCCCCCCTTGCATTTGAATGCTTCATCTCAAGTAGAGGTTACTGCATGTAAGCTTCAAAACCAAATATTTCTAAAACTGCATTTATCTTGATGTTAGCTTTCTCATTGTTCCTGTAACGAGTATTTGGTATTAAGAGTGTAATTACATTCCATGTTAAAAAGGACATATTAGACGTCTTCACATCAGCCTGATTAAAACCTAAGCTCAAGATTTTTTTTTTTTTTAAATGATCACAAATGAACACGTTATTTCATATCCTATTCACGTCAGCCCTAAGAGAATTAGCCCCATTTTTTCTTTTTTTCTTTTTTAGCTAATCTGATAGCTTAGCATGTGCAAACAGTCTTGGTAGAGCATGTGCCTTTTAGAAATTACCTGTCATCAGGTTATCAAAAACCAAGCCCCTGATTCTGAAAATAGCACGCTATTTCAAAACATTGGGCTGATGTGAAAACGCTTTATGAGACACAGAGTTGTAGTGGGCAATGTCAAGGACAGTGCCTGAACATAATTTTATCACTATTATTATAATTATTATAATTATTATAATTATTATTATTATCTATTTATTTTTTATTTTTTGCATTGCAGTGAAAGAACATTCTAAATATTCATGGGAACTTGCTAACATAAAAGCAGGTTGGATTACTTAAAAATGTGATGTCTAGCTTGACAACTTTTTTGTTGTGACTGTATGATATTTGGCATCATTCGAATTATCACTAAGTGCGAACTGGTACTTGGGGGACCAAATATTAAAACTGATATACAATATTTGAATACACTGTACATACTTTGAGTATTAAGCCAGCATATTGATACATGTGTTGTTACTCCATAATGATCGATAGCATGGAAACCTTTGCTCTCTGGATATGCTGAGTGTGTCGGGCCTGATTAACTACTTTGGGAAGTGCACGTCAGTGGAGTCTGTGGACATATCACCTATCTTGTTGCAGAAGGGCACAACTAAACTTGCCATATTTGGCCTGGGTAAGTTGTAGATCAAATACATCTGTTTTTATGCTATTTGTATTCACAAACTTGTATCATAGATACCATATGTTATTGGAAAATTATCAAAACATATCACAGATGAATGCTCTTCTAAGAAATAAAGACAGATAAAGTCTGTCTAACTCGTAAAAGAAGAACGAAATAATTCAGATGTAATTTTTGGTTAATTGCACAAGCATTTACTGTGAAAAGATAAGCTAGAAACACATGTTTGATAGATTAAAGGCATTCAGTCTTTGTCAACTTTTGCTGCTGGTATGCAGTGCAACTCCAGTGATAAATTTTGCCTCCCTTGGCAACGTACTCTTCTCTCATGCAGGGTCGATCCGAGATGAGCGCTTACATCGCATGTTTCTCCAGAAAAAGATCTCGATGCTGAGACCAAAACAAGACAGGGAGGCCTGGTTTAATCTGTTTGTCATCCACCAAAACAGGTAGGCATTTTGTTGTTCATTTCGTGGACGTGGGATTCAGTCCGAACCATCTAGTCCTCCTCCTCCTCTTTCTTCTCCTCTGCCTTCTCCTCCTCCCTTTCCTCCGTCTCTCTCCTGTCTATCTTCCTACTATTTCTCCCTTTCCTGCACCTTCTCATCCTTTTCCTCCTCCTCCTCTTCCTCCTCCACCATCCCTCTTCATCTGCCTCCTCCATTCTCCCCTTTCTTCCTCCTTTTCATCTTCCTCATCCTCCCCCCTCCATCTCCTTGCTTTCTATCTTCCTGTTCTTCTTCCGTCTCCTGTTCCTCCTCCCCCTTCCCTGTCCTCCCTTCTCTCCTCTTCCACGTTCTTCTCCTCCTTATTCCCTCCTCTATCTCTCTTCCTTCTATCTCCCTGCTCTTCTGCCAGCTCCATCTCTTGCTCTTCCTTTCCCTATCCTCTCTCTCCTCCTCCTCGTCCTCCTCTTCCTTGTTCTCCTCCTTACTCTCTCCTCTATATTTCTTCCTTCTACATTGTATATCACTGCTCTTCTGCTAGCTCCATCTCCTGCTCCTCCTTTTCCTGTCCTCCTTCCTCCCTCCCTCCTCCTTTCTTCACCCTCCTCACTTCCTGCTTCTCTCTCCTCCTCTCCTGCTCTCCTCCCCCTCTACCATCCTCATCCATCTCCTCATCCCACTCCTCCTCCCACACCTTCTCTTCCTTGTCTCTCAATCTCTTTTTCTCCTGATCTCATCTCCTTACTGTTCAGAGTGCCCTCACAAAGATCTTGCATAGTCAGAAAGGGAAATCTGTCTTAACCCACTGAGGATGGACTTGTTTTGCTATAACGCCTTTCCCATAGATACCTGCCCAAGTTTTCTCAGGACTTGTTTATACCTGGTTAATCATGGAGACAAAGAATCTAGTTAACACATGAAGGATTTAAACAGGAAAAAAAAAAATTGGTCCAGCAGGCTATTTTAGATATGTTAAGTATTCCCTCTCAATTCCAAATCATTTGTTTGAGTGCAAACTCCTTTGTTTGTTCTTGTTTTCCTGTTACAAAAGAAACCATTATTTTGACAGTCTTTTGCATTATAAAGGAAAGGTGATTTTTCCAACATTTGTCAATATTCATTATCATTCTTATCATTTCCATAACAGGGCCAAGCATGGTGAACACAATTACATCCCAGAGCAGTTCCTAGATGATTTCATTGACCTTGTGATCTGGGGTCATGAGCACGAGTGTCTCATAGAGCCAAAATGGAACGCCTCGCAGAACTTTTTTGTCAGCCAGCCGGGCAGCAGCATCGCGACTTCACTGTCTCCTGGGGAGGCAGTCCCCAAGTAGGTTTTTGTTGCTTTAGCTTTGTAAATGTTGATTTTTGTTAAGGCTGTCATGCTTAGTGGCAGAGTTGCATCGCATGACAACATTGAAATCAAACCGACCAACAGATAAACATAGCTTTTTCAAAACTCAGGCTTGGAATCAAGCTACTGTCAACTATACAAGCGATTGAAGCATACAGCTCTAATAGATTGATTTGAAACATCATAGTGACATATTGTCGCTGGGGTGACAAGACCTTGTATCTGCAATTTTGGTGAAAATGACTTTTTTTGCATTTATTGTCAAATAATCGGTTAAGTGATGTCCTGTCCGAATCCTAGCTGTCTTACCCCAAAAATGAAGCCACCATGGCAAGTCAAAGGAATGGCTGTCCCATTCGGTATAGTGCTTTATCCGCCATGTTTTTTGGCTCTCCTGAACATTTGACATTTTGTAGATATGAAGTCTTGTCGCCCCAGCGACGATATGTCAAGTAAAAAACTGAACTAGAAATGACACATCCTTAGACCTTGAAATTTGGAAAAGAGGTATTGAAAATGTCAAACATTAATTCCTCCCCCCCCCCCCCAAAAAAAATAGTACATTTCTTATATTTATTTCAAAACGCCTCATTCAGCATTAGTCTCTGTTACTTTATCAGGGTAACTAATGATAGGTTTTACCTGTGTAACTTACTTGACTCATGATATATGATAGGTCACATATGATTCTGGTACATATTTGAATATGGCAAACAAGTATACATGCCGAAGTGATGAACAGAGATGACAAATCCTGTCAAATGTACAAAATAAATGGAAGGTAATCGCATGATCGTAACAATGACAAAGTGATGATAACGACATTGACTATACTGTATGTGGGCTTTTGCCTCCAGGCATGTCGGCTTGTTGCGAGTGCGAGGAAAGGCGATGAAATGTACCAAGTTGCGACTGGAGACGGTCAGGCCGTTTTATCTGGAGGACATCGTCCTACAAGACACTTCCATCGATCCCAACAGCGCAAAGACAGCGGAACAGGTGTTGGCGTACTGTATTGAAAAGGTATGAAAAAGCACGATCAAACGTGTTTTGTTAGAGATGCGTAGACCCAGTTCAGCGGACTCGTGGAAATGGGTCTAAGCGTAAGCGCTAAAGAGGACTCCTTGCGTAGGTGTCTGTAGGAAACTTGCGCAACGCCCTTCTGCGTACACATTTGACTAAGCCACTGGGTCTATGTGCCTTTAACCTCTGACACACAAAAGCCAACCTTCATTGCATGGATAGGAAAAACAACATTTTTTTCCTTTTTTTTTCAGATGAGGAGCTAATCTCAGCATTGATTAATTAAATGTTCTAAATCTTTGCAGATGAATTTGACCTTTATGCAAATTACTAACTTTCAGGTGAATTGAGTCTGAGTTCATGTTCTGAGAGTTGTAATTTCCACTCTCTCTCTCTCTCTCTCTTTATGTCTCTCTGTGCTGCAGATTTCACATTTAATGTGATAAAGACCAAGGTAGTTGACAGTTTGAAGCACTCAGTTTTCATTGGTTTGTACAGTTCCTAGCACTACAAGGAAATGCATACTTGGGACTGAGGGTTGTGTGAGTAATTGTTCACCCTGACATGATTCTTACAAAGTGATCTGTGTGCATTCGGTCATAGACACAAATAGGAAAATACTCTGACAAAAAAAAAAGGGTTTATGAATTCCTCCAGGCAAGCAGTGCATAAAAGAAGTCCAAATACTTGTGGAGACATATTTATGTGGGTATTACTCAAACAAATTAAGTGATCTTTGTTTCCTTTGTTGAGCCAGTGTGCATTCAGTCGTACGTAACAAACACTGTTGGAAATGCTTCAGATAATGTGTGAGAACATATATCTTGTTTTCATTTGCTCTGGCAAACAATAACATAAAGGAATAATGAATAATACCATGTCTGGTTGCAGGTTGAGATGTTAATACAGAAGGCAGCTGATGAACACACAAGCAATCCCAAGCAACCCGAGCTTCCTCTTATCAGATTACGGGTACGTGCACCACACATGGTCCATCTATATTTCTGAATGGTTTCTAATTAGAGTGCAGATACATGTATTCAAATTCATGAAATTCTTCCATCGAGATGTTTACATTGCAACGGATTGACAAATTGCCCTACATCGACGTAAATAAGCACTGAATTGATCAGTATTTAAGTAGTAGCCATGATAAAAAAACACATGAATTTGAATAATTACGCAGTACCCGCTGCATGCTATAAGGAGTAGAACCAACACTTGCTGTCGGGCGAAAGCTCGGTGGTCAAGTGGAGATGACCCCTGTCCAGTGATTACTGGAGGTCATAGGTTCGAATCCTACTCGAGTATGTACGCCCATGATTTTTTTTTTTTTTTACTACTAAAACACTGATCAATTCAGTGCTTATTTATGTCGATGTAGGGCAATTTGTCAATCAGTTGCAATAGATACATGTTTCCAGGTTAGCATGCCTGTACAGTGATGGGGCGATCGTTAACTGGTCGTTAACATTAGACTGCACATTACTTGAATATGAGACCATTCTGAAGCAAACAATTTTCACACAACAATAGATATGTAATGTAATCTTAAATGAATCCCACAAGGATTGGAACAATCATCCCCCAGCATTCCCACTGATTCCCACTGATCAGTTAATAGCCATCCCCTTTAAAAGGATATTCTACCGGCAGATATTTTCCACACCATAAGAACAGGCAATAAACAACAAAAATATGTGTGTATCTCATTTTGCATAGCTTCAGTTTTCTTGAAATCCTGAAGCTTGCTTAGCTTGCCTGTCTTTATGCCGATTTATGAATTCAAATCAAATTCCTGTCACATGGAGATAGGATTTTGAATGATTCAGTATCAGACTCCCTTGGCTAAAAACAAACAAACAAACAAACCTAAACAAAACAAAACAAAAAATCACAAGGTATGTCAGCATTTGTTGGCAGACCAATACAAGTCCTGTTGGTGATTTTCCATAATATTGTAAATATTAATTTTCCTAGTCCCACCATTGGCTTTTGATCATTCTGATTATTTCATTGTGAAAGAATGGAGACTTGGACCCCGTTTACAGTGCGAGGCTCGGCCGCGGCCGAGCCGCGGCCGAGCCCAGCCCCGCTTCAGTGTAAACGCGCAAAAGGCCAAATGCGAGGCCAAAATTGGCCTCGCATTTGGCCTCGCTCTGGAGGTGGTCTCGGCCGCGGCCGAGCCGCGGCCGAGCCCGGCCTCTTCTTGGTGTAAACCAAAGACGCATAATAAATAAGACACGAAAGTGCGCGCTAATCCTGTACAAAACAAATGGACAGCGCGCGGTCTTCAAGCGTATACGCACATCACCTGAGACGCGCTGCCTTGACGCTTGATAAACAACAGCAGCGGCTTCAGGGACAGCGCGTCTCAGGCTAGGCGATGTGTGTCTTTGCCTGAGACGCGCTGTCTTTGCAGATGTTGTTGTTGTTTATCAAGCGTTTTTGATTGTGAGATCATGTTGTTGCCAAATTTTTACCTCCACGAAATAATCCTTATTACTCTAAAATCTCGTTCTTCAAAATTATCTCCTTCATCGAAAAAAAGCTACGACTATAATTTTTAAATCTTTTTAAGATGACAAGAATACCACTACCTTTGGAAATGAATGATGTTTCTAGGTGTACTGAGTTTGTACTTAGCTCTCTTTTGTATCGTCATGTAGGGTAGCCATTTTGTGTCCATCTTTATCGCGCGCCTTCGTATCTTATATCTCTATTATCTTTGGTGTAAACGCAAACTGGGCCAAATGCGCGGCCAATTGCGCGGCCAATTTTAGTCTGGCTTCCAAACCCTCTGCCTGTATCTTTCGCTATTCAGGATATTAACCCCCTCAACGTCGAAAACTAGTATAGTTTAAGGTGGTTTTGTCCTGCAAAGGATTTTTTTCCTTCAGCAAAGGCCTTTGCCCGAATGGCGACTTCGTCGCCACGGAATTCATTTGGCAAAGGGTCTGAAAACCAGACAATACCAAATTGCGTTTGTTTACAAGCAGAGCGCCACTACGACAAAATATTGAAAGGTTTGAATCAAAAGCGCGGCCGAGCCCAGCAGTGTAAACGGACAAAATTGCGAGGCTCGGCCGCGCAATTGAGGCCGGACTCGGCCGCGGCCGAGCCGCGGCCGAGCCCGGCCCCGCACTGTAAACGGGGTCTTGTTATGAGATATTGGATACCTGAGATAAGTTTTCTCACCTTCTAGAACTTGTTTATGTTATTAATTGTGTGTGTGTGTGTGTGTGTGTGTGTGTGTGTGTGTGTGTATGTGTGTGTGTGTGTGTAATAGTCAGTGTGCAGTATGTTATCTTTTCTTTTTGAAACTGATGTTTATTTAAAGCCTGCATCATTGAGCCCAAAATTAACATTGAAAAACAGGTGGTCAGCAAATGCCGCCTTTTGTTTGACCTGTGTTTGTGGATTGTATGGTGTGTCAAGCATTGTTATTTTCAGGTGCTGTTTGTTGATGCCACAAAGCCCTGTCATTGAGGCTGAAAGAAACATCTTATATCAGGTGTTCAGAAAATGCCTTCTTTTGTTTGACTGTGTTGTTTAGTACTCCCTGACACATTCCAATGTCTATTCAAAGGTGGTGTTTATGTAAGGTTTTGCAAGCTGTTGTGGCATTGAACCTGAAATTAACAATTAAAGACAGGTGTCCAGCAAATGCCTTCTATTGTTAAATCTCTCTATTGTGTGCTACAAACACTTTAGCAGAGCAATCAAAGCAAGCATGCACACAGCAGTGCTCGTAAGTAGTCCATGGGCCAAGACCCGAAAAATGGGTTGTTGGTACCACCTGAGGTGGCAAAACCTTTTTGGTGTCATTTTGTTTGTCGGGCATAGATATGCTTATCAAGCTATGATAGCATTTCCAAATGAGTAGCTTAGTCGTAATTAATGATTTTTAAACCAATTTGGTCTCGTTTTTATATCCCTATACTTCTGAATCGAAATTAACCACTATACAAAGAAGAGCACTGTCTTCTGTATATTCACAGGTGTTCTGTTGTAAACGCGGTGCGCTTAGTCTTTATTCAAGGCAGCGAAGGGAATATCCAAAGGGTTATGATGTCCACAGCTGTCACGCGGTGCGCTTAGTCTTTATCTAGACCAATGTACCGTTATCATATCTAAAGTTCCTCATAAAAGGGATTATCTATACTGTTTTTATACTACCCTCTCAACAAATACATCAGTTTTAAACAAAAATCACTCTGTTCATTTACAATATTATTCATTGTAATAAAAGCGTGTAAATTAAATCTGTTCGACTGGACTTACTTGTAAAAATCACGGAGAAAACAGTTTCGTGACTCGTCCGAGTCACTTCTTCAGCTCTGTCTGGCTGGCGAGCATTCACCCGTGGAGGGTGAATGGGCGATGTTACTGCCTTTATTGTCTGTAAGTCGAGAAAATCCAACGGATTTTCAGCTTCTACCGAATTCCTGTATATTTCAAGCCGACTAACACTCTTCGACAGAGACTAGTTCATCCTAAAGACAAAATCCCAAAACACAAACGGAACAATGTAATTTACAGGATAAAGTGTCAGGGAAAAGACTGCAAAGAAAACTACATCGGTGAAACCAAACAACCTCTCCACAAACGTCTCTACCAACATCGTAGATCCAGCTCAGCTGGGAACGAGTCAGCCGTGTTCACCCGCCTGAAGAACACGGGGCACCATTTTGAGGACAAAGAGGTCGATATCATTGACAAGGAAACCAGATGGTTTGAAAGAGGAGTCCGTGAAGCTGTGTATGTGAATGCGGAAAATCCTTCACTCAACAGGGGAGGGGGACTCCGACACAACCTTTCACCAACATACAAGTCGGTGATCCGAAAAATTCCTCGACGTACAGACAATAAAGGCAGTAACATCGCCCATTCACCCTCCACGGGTGAATGCTCGCCAGCCAGACAGAGCTGAAGAAGTGACTCGGACGAGTCACGAAACTGTTTTCTCCGTGATTTTCACAAGTAAGTCCAGTCGAAAAGATTTAATTTACACGCTTTTAGCATATTACCTGGATGAATCAAAATCTACATCGATATATTCATTATAATGTTTTGTAGTGTACAGGTACATTGTTTTTGCATTATCTTTTATTGTTGGATGGAAATAAAGCGACATCGGCGTGGTGTTAGCGTTTTCACGGTAGCGTTTTCACCGGAAAATGATAGATAATTGAAAAATACGGTAAAATTCATGAGGAATTGCTTTTTTTGTTGTTGTCGTTCTGAGATAAAAGGATATACACTGTATCATAAGCTTTGGACATTCCCTTCGCCGTCTAGAATAAAGACTAAGCGCTGTGGACATCATAACCTTTGGATATTCCCTTCGCTGCCTTGAATAAAGACTAAGCGCACCGCGTTTACAACAGAACACCTGTGAATATACAGAAGACAGTGCTCTTCTTTGTATAGCGGTTAGTTTCGATTCAGAAGTATAGGGATATAACAACGAGACCAAATTGGTTAAAAATTCATTTATTATGACTAAGCTACTCATTTGGAAATGCTATCATAGCTTGATAAGCATATCTATGCCCGACACACAAAATGACACCAAAAAGGTTTTGCCACCTCAGGTGGTACCAATATCTGGCCTGGCCCATGGACTAAAGTCAGTCATCTCATTGCACGTGGAACACACTGCCCTCTGTAGCTGGATATGAAGGGCATTCAGTAAGAATGACCCACACAGTGTACATTATTTGAAACAGTCAGTGATAGCAGAGGGTGTTATGGACTGTTTTTAAAGTTCTAAGTGTGGGTAGTTCTCCCAATGCCCAAACAAAATGATGTGATTTGTTTAATGAAATGATGAAGCAGATCCTTGTTGTTTGATGAAGCACCCTCATCTCAAAGTTTGGGCTCCACATTAGCATTGGCCCAGTGGCCCATGGCCACTCAAAATTGATGTTGGGCCACCAAATTTCCAGAACAGTCATTATTCTGTACTTATGAATTGTCAAAAGCAAAACTATGTGTTAGGCAAAATGTTTGCTCTCAACCATCATTTGATTTTGATCTCCATCATTCTATAATACTGACTTTAAAAAAATACACCAATGTATGTGACAGTTAATTCATTGTCCAAATTTTGCACTACTGGTAATTGAAGGTTATGGTAGAACCAGGCATTGAGGATAGAAGAAAAAGTTGACTGGTGTTTAAAAACAGGTTTCTGCTTGCATTCACTGTATTTACCCAAATGATGATATTCAATACAAAGGTAGCTGCCAATCTGCGGAATGTGAAATGTTTTGGAAAACAGATATTTTTACAGATCAATCTTTTGTTCCAAACAAATGTTCCTAGTAATCCATCTTTTGTTTTGAACAGGTGTATGTAGAAGTGCACCTTTTGTTCAAACAGGTGTGTGTAGGAATCTGTCTTTTGTTTATTACAGGTGCATATAAAAATCCATCTATTGTTTAAAACAGATGTTTAGAGTAATCTATCTCATATTTTGGTGTCATTAATGCAAAGTTGGTACATATGTTGTATGTGTGGCATGTAAAGTTGTTTACTAATGTTATTTTCAAATCATTATGGATCTGAGTCACTTGGTAATAGAGTTCAGCACTTACGACCTAATTTTTGGCAAGTCTTTCCATGACGAAGTTAAGATTTTCAGGTCATGCCCCAAAAAGTCAACAATTTAAAGGAATTTCTTTTGCTCTTTACCGCAAAACAAAGGATGTTGCCATATGTCAAATGCATCAAACACAAAGAAGGTTCTCAGATGAATACTTTTCTGCCCAATCTCACAAGATTGACCACAGCGGGGGCTTTGAAGCCTTCAACATCAACCGGTTTGGGCAGAACTTTGTGGGTCGCGTGGCCAACACCAAGGACATTGTCAGATTCCATAAGCGGAGGCTAATGACCAAGCGTGAAGGTGAGAGAGCAAGTTAATGGCCTAGAGATGCTCATTGTATGATACCTGGTGCCAACATGATAGGCTGATGTGCCACATTTTGGTATTTGTATTTGTTTGTTTGTTTGTTTTATTTCCATCATCAGCATAAATACATTTCCATCATAAACATACATTACATTTGTAATACTGCAGAGATTGATTGGTAGAAAGATAAATACAGTCAAACCTGTCTATAGCGACCACCAGTCCATAGCGGTCACCAGCCATATGCGACCACTAAACACAATTCCCCCAAGAGAAAAGCCATGTTAGCAATCCTGTCTATAGCGGCCACCTGCTGTATGCGACCACTAAACATGATCCTCCCAAAAGAAAGCCATGTTATCGACCATGTCTATAGCGGCCACCTGTCTACAACAGCAATGTTTTTGTCTTCCTTGGGTGGCTGCTATAGACAGGTTTGACTGTAAAAGGATGAATAATATGGGGAGAGAGAATAATACAACATTATTTACACAAAGCTATTGTGTAATACTTAGAAGTAAACCAGGGCTCAACACTAACGGTGGTCCGGGGCCACCAAAAACGCACGTCGGGCCGCTAAAAGTTCAGAAATGAAGAATTTGGTGGCCTGATCGGGCCACCAAAAAAGGTCGGATGTTTGCCTTTGGGCCACCAAAAATAAAAGTTAGTGTGGAGCCCTGAGTAAACATTAGCTGATTGTTGATAGACAAGTAAATGTAACAATGAAAAATAAATGCTTATTTAGATCACCTGTTGAAATGGCAGTTCCGAGTAAACTGTATAAACATGCATGATATATAGAATAAAAGTGCTTTCCTTATTAAGTAATCATAATATCTCCATCTTCTTTGATAAGTCTATTAATGTTGAGAGGAGTTTAAGTTTGTGAGATGTACACCTACTTTCTTGATTATGACATCAAGGATTATATTGACGGATGAAGTAAATACCTCAATATCTATCATGAACTCAGCGATTTGAGGATTGCAAATTCATGAGCAATTTAATTTTGCAAAATTACAAAATTAATGGACAAATTATGAGAGGAAGTGCTTTCACAAATTGGCAACACCTCATCATCCCCTGACCTCCAGACACCAAGCCAGGAGAAGATCTGGATGAATACCTGAAACCAGAGGCTCTGGAGACAGAGAGAGTAGAGGACCTTGTCAGGAAGTACTTCTCCGAGACGGACGAGGTGGGTGCAAGGGATTCTGGGATGCGTTTGCTCAAAACATTGGGAAATTTGCACAATCCCCAAATGATGTTCTGTATAGTTATGCCATTTTTAGTTTTGTGAAATCGGCGAGTCGAGTGCTAATCGCAAATTTAAAAAAATTCTAAATTATGCACTCTGAACCTGACAAGAATATGATGTGCAGCCAGACATTACTGTGTTCATTGGTGTAGCCAATGATTGCGAATTTAGCCACTCGTGAAATTGTCGGAAAGTGTCGATTTGTGAAAAATTAGACCCGCTAAATATATGGGGTGTACGGTATTGTTTTTTTCCCCCTTTGCGGTGAAGGAATAAAAAATGAATTCTTTCGGACTTGTGGAGGTCTGTAAAACTTGTAGTGTGGAAAAAGTTAGAATCAATTCACCATATTATTTTTATTTGTACGGAAATTATATGCACAAGTCTTATTTTGTGATCCATTTTGTACTGTCAAAGAATGTATGCACCAACAAATTAGGTTTTGTAGTAAATGTTAAGTCATATTGGTAGCTAGGCTGGAAACAAATCTACCCAAAACTGCCAAACATAAGGTGCACACCTTCTAGTTTCTGGTTTACATGGAGAGCTAGATTACGGAGTTATAATGCAAGTGAGAGATTCATTTTTATGCCTCCGCCAACGAAGTGGCCGGAGGCATTATGTTTTCGGGTCGTCCGTCCGTCCGTATGTCCGTCCCGTTTTGTTTTTCTCAAGAGTTTTTGTTTTTCTCAAGAACCGTGAGGTGGTTTTGCATCAAACTTGGTATGAGGGTATATCCTGGGGGGATGATACTTTATTTCAATTTTAAGATCACGGGGTCAAAGGTCAAAGGTCACAGGTTATTTTGTGAAAAAAAGGTTGAAATTTCATGTTTTTCTCCATATCTCGCAAATGGTTCAAGGTATCTTCATGGAACTTAGTATATATGCATGTACCGATGGGCAGTGATTATCTAGGGAAGTTGGGGGTCATGGGTCAAAGGTCAGGGGGTCAAAGATCAAGGTCAACTCCTCAAAATATCACTACTTTCCTTATATTTATGCAATGCCCGAAGGATTTTTTTTTTAACTTGATGTATCCATGTATAACCCAATATATATTCTGTGGGAAGTTTCTTGCCAAAAGGTCAAAGGTCAAGTGAAAGTGCTAAATTGCACTTCTTCCTCCATATCTCAGAAGTAACTCAAGGTATTATGAAACTTACATATTTATGCATGTTTTACCTAACAGTGATTCTCTTTGGAACTGTGAGGTCAAAGGTCAAAGGTCAGGTTTAGATCATACTATTTTACCATTTGATACTGAAATTATACTTTTTTTCAATACCTTGAAAATTACTCAATGCATAAACTTATAAAAGGGTCAGAAGTCAAGTGAAAATCATCAGTTCCCCCAAATACCTGCACTCTGATGTTTTAATCATTCATCCAATTGAACCTAGTTCTAGGAAAGTGAACATTCAGCACATTTGTGGCAAACCTGTCATTTTAATATTTTGCCAATTGTGTGAAACTCTCATCACACATTGTCAAGACATTGTACTATAGACCTATTAGGAGAACCATGCATTATGGCGGAGGCATACACCAGTCGCTGTAGCGACATTTCTAGTTTTTTTTTTTTTTTGTCTTGGTTCAATATGATAATTACATTTCTATAGCACTCTATACATATTGTTTCACAGCACTATAATGTCAATTAGAAAAGTGTAATGACATTATTGTGGTAGATTTAGTTTCTGAACAAAAAGGAGTATTTTGAGATGTTTCTTGAAAACCGCAAGAGAAGGGGACAGACCGAAGAATCTTAACCCGTTGAGGATGAGTCCAGAGTATACTCGGGCAAGTATCTATGGGAAATGCGTGTTGTAGCAAAATCAATCCGTCCTCAAGGGGTTAAAAGCTCTTTCCAGAGTCTAGGAACACATGCCTGGAAGGCGTTGTCACTGGCTGTGAGATGTGAAAGTGGTGTGGTGTTGACGAGAAAGTTTTGACAGTGCATTTTACGGCTCGCTTCCCGCCCTAGACCAAGCAGCTGGAACTGCTGTCGGAGAAAGGCCTGGGCAAGGCCATCCGTGAGTTTGTGGACAAGGAGGAGCGGGAGGCCATCCAGGCATTGGTCAAGCACCAGCTGGACCAGACCCAGGGTCAACTCAAGTCCAGGAGGGTCACCGAAGAGGCGATTGTTGATGAGGTTTGACCAGGAAATTATATATATATATACATGTATCCATATTTTTTTTTTTTTTTTGGGGGGGGGGGGGTTGCTTGTCAACATCATTCCTATTTCCTTCAAAGCCTCTTGTATACACTTCCACTAACGAAACCAACAGATTCCAAAGAAATAAGACATATGTCCATCTTTACCTGATCTCTTTGAATGTAATTGGGGTGAATGACCCGCTTAAAAGGATACTATCATAACAGCAACTACTTCTACCATGACTACTACTATAACTTTTACTGCTACCACTTTTACTACTACACTGATACTACTACTACTACAGGACACTCCTGTTACAATGAAATGAGTATAACAAAACTTAGTTACAACAAAGGGGATATTCAGGTCCACAAATTATTGTCATTAAAGGGGTATATATAACAAATTTGTTTCCTGATGTCAGCCTTTTAAAGGGACTGTACAGTACTGGTTGAGGTGGGGATTCATGTTTTGAACATTTAAAGTGAGATAATGAAAAGCCTCTTTTGAAATATGAAAGAGCATGTAATTTTAAGAAGGATTCAATGTTTCTTTGATGAAAATTGGTTTTCAAATGGCTGAGATATCAAAAAAAGTGCTAATGATAAAAGGCGACATGCCACAACTTTATTAGGATCTCTTTGTTTCACCTTGTTTTTGGATATCTCAGCCATTTCAAAACCGATTTTCATAGAATAAACTTTTGATACCCCTTAGAACTGCATGCTCTTTGACATCTCATAGAGTGGTTTCTGAATATCTCGCAAAACCTTACAAGCTAAATCCTCACCTTGACCAGAACTGTACACACCCTTTAAAGGCTGTGGTGCAAAATTCCCTTTGATTATAACAAAATTTTGATATAATGAAAGAAAGCTATTATGACTACTACTTCTACTCATACTACTACTACTACTACTACTACTACTACTACTACTACTACTACTACTACTACTACTACTACTACTACTACTACTACTACTACTACTGCTACTACTACTGCTGCTACTACTACTACTGCTACTACTACTACTACTACTTCATCTAGGAATAGATTATTCAGTATGTTGAGGGAATATTCACGTGGTAATACTATTTTCTTGTTTGAAGGCTGTCTCTTTTTATTCCATTCCCACCATTTTTCTCATTTCAGCTGCAGAAAGTAAAAGAGGAGAGAAAGACTCTCTCAGAGGCAGACATCCAGAAAGAAGTGAAACAGGTACGTACGATGACCACACCCTCAACTCTTCTACCCTGGCACCTAGTTTTATTAACCCTTTGAAGACTATGGTGTCTATGGGAAAAATGTGGTACAGACCAATCCGCATTTAAAACCCTGTAACTTATGTCGAGCATAACTGGGGGGGCTTCCAGCATAAGAAGAAAAGTTGATTCAAGGGGCTGTGAAATGAGTGAGATGCTTGATTGCTGTGTCAGTGCATAAAGTACAATGTAGCTATCGGTACACATACTGAAGCCCCCAGTTACGGCTGATTAGACATTAGCATTAAAACCAACACCCAAACCGAATCGGTCAATAGCAATATCAGCTTGTCCTCAACAGGATAAGACACCTTCACACTGTAAATACATGTTGACTTGCGTTGACTTATGATACTGTGATCGTCACTCTTGAGCCCAAAAGAATATTTACAAACTTTTTGTCATCATATGTCATAATTTTACCCACTACTGTATACGCCGAATATTTCGTGAGGTTTTTATTTTCGGGAATTTCGCGAGCGAGGTGCTATTCGCGAAATTAAAGACACACGAAAATATTGACTCTGATCCCACTGTGAATGTGACATATGCGTATACACTCCTCCGTTCATTACAGGTTTCCACGATCGCGAATTTAACCACTCGCGAAATTCCCGATTCGCAAAAATTCAGACTCGCGAAATATATGGCGTATACAGTATTTATTTTTTTTTTTCACAATAATTGGATCTGTCCACAAAAAATTCTGGTTTCTTTTGAGGACATCATCTGTCAATCACTGCTACTTATACTAGTTTGATTAACAAGGGACAGTGGATTGCAACTGCCCCATAAAACGAGCATAACATGCATGTTTCCATATTACTAATATGATGGACAGAATACACTGTATTGGAGCATCGTAGTCCTTCCCTTGCTCTGATTCTAATTATTGGTTGTACATGTAGGCTATCAGCCAGGACAGGTCTCAGAGACCGCAAGCCTACCAGCATGAATTCGAGGATGAACAAGAAAACGGCAGCGATGACCCCGATGATGACAGTGCGCCCTCGCGGCCAGCAACCACCAGAGGGCGTGGCAGGGGGAGAGGGAGAGGGCGGGGCAGAGGATCAGAAAGCTCCAGTGGTGAGGCCCCCCCCCCCCCCACACACACACACACACACTCATTTGCCCTTTAATGTATATGATAGGGCCCCAGCCATGTCAAGCTCTGCTTATTATGATGATTCACTTTTTCTCTTGTTCAGGCAAGATTACAGTATGCATTACAATGGTGTTATTTTGATATATCATGTTATCAGGGGCAGTGTTGATATGAAATTTACAATTCTTGTATTGATTTGTATGTTTTACTAAATCATCTTTTTAAATACATAATACAGGGCTCGACACTAACGGTGGCCCGGTGGCCCGGGGCCACCAAAAATGAAAGTCGGGCCACCAAATTTTAAAAAAGGGCAAATTTGGTGGCCCGCCTCGGGCCACCAAAATTTTTTGAAAAGTATGTCAATGAATTCGTAACTTTTTGCGCCGGAAATTAGCAGTTAAATTTGTTCAAAGGATGGATGAAAACGACTGAATGAATGCCTGAGAGTGAGTGTTGCAAATTTGTTGAAGTTTATTTATGAGTAGATAATTATGTCCAACTTCTAATTCTTACTGTCATAAAACTTAAATATTTGACTCATTAAAAAAAAAAAAAGATTTTTAATGTTTTTTATTGTTTTTTTCGGGACACCAAATTTTTCTCTCGGGCCACCAAAAATTTGAAATTTAGGATTTTGGTGGCCCCATCGGGCCACCAAACAAAAAAGTTAGTGTCGAGCCATGCATAATATCAATTTGTGTATTTGGAAAAAAAAACAACAACCAAATAAAACCAAACCAAAAACAAACAAGCTGAATAAGATTTGACTTTCCTCTGCTGATCATATTGATAAATTCCCTTCTTTGATGGGTTAGGTTTAAGTCAGAATCCTTTAGTAGTTCTTACATTATGTCCACCTGCTCAGTGTTTGATTTTTTTTTTTAGTGGCCATTTACTCTAAGGAATGTGCATTATCATCGCTTTTGGCATTTCTGTGTCAGTCTAACAATCATGTAATTAATCGGCAGTTTGTTAGATTCAGTTATGGTATCATCTCGCATTCTGTTGGCTACAGAGAATATTGTATTTGAAGCAGACTAATCAGCATCATTGTGCAGCTGTTTTATGATCATGGAATGAATGTGGTAAAATGGCCTCTCATTATAAAGAGGACAGATGTAACAAAACTCTCCTATTAACAAGGTGATTTTTGCAGGTCCCTGCTCTTTCTATTTCCTTGTTTTTGTACCCTCATATAGTGAGAAATCTGATATAACGAGGTAATTATCAAAATCTTTAGATCCTCATTTTAATGCAGTTCCCTTTTATTTGTATTCAAGACTAACCTGCTGATTTCATCAATTGTCTTTTATTTTTCTGAACTTTTTGACTGCATGACCTACAGGAAGAGGAAGCAGAGGTGGGAGAGGTGGAAGAGGTCAAAGTTCAAGGGGTGGAAGGTCAGGTTCTACAAAGCAGAGCCTGTTAATGTCCTCCTTTTCAAATACATCGACATGTAAGTCTATTTCATATGGAGACACAACATTTGTTCCTGCGACAATTGTTCCAGTCTTATTTTCTCGGAAGAGCTTTGGGTAAGGGTTGAAGTTGTGATACGGTTTTAGGTTTAGGTTGATATGTTGTTGTTGTTATTTTAAAGATCGAAAGAAGAGAGAGAGAGAGAAATGGGGCCCTATACAAATAATTTGCCCCAGACAGCACTTATAACATAAAACAAACATTATAGATCTTTAAGAGATATAAACAAGAATATTAAATGCATACCAAGTCTCCTCGAGGGAGCTCATATCGTCTCCACGAGGGAGCTCATATTGTCTCCACAAAGGAGCTCATAAAGTCTCCACGAGGGAGCTCATATTGTCTCCATAAAGGAGCTCATTACGTCTCCACGAGGGAGCTCATATGATATTGATGAATACCTCATATTATTCTTCAGACAAACTCAAATAACTACACAATACACGTGCGCGTGTACCGCACACTAACTCATCCACGTGCACACACTCAACCACATACACACACCTTCAACCACGCACAGACACATCCGTATCATGGTTCAACCCAAAATAATGTACAGTATTTAAATAGAGCACACACACAATGATATGTTTTTTACAAAATAGATAAAATTACTATAACTGTATCATTGTTTCGAAAGAAAGAAGAAGAAGAAAAAAAATATATATACAGTGTTTATATCAAGGAGCTCTAAGGCGTTGATACAGAAAAATATTTGCATATACAGAAAAATATTTGCAGTGTTTATATCAAGGAGCTCTAAGGTGTTGATACAGAAAAATATTTGCAGCAAACAACGGAGAAATATGATACAGATATAATCCTGGAATCAAAGACGTATGAGTATACCTGCGGGCTTCAAGCCCCCAAAAATAAAAAAGTACAATTTAGTGCCAGAAAGTGGGAGTCATAATAATCTTCAAAATAAATTCAAACCACAGATTCAGAGTATTAATTAGGTGCAGGCGACTCATACGAAAGGGGATTAACAAATATTTTTAAGTTGTTCTCACCACAAAAATGATGAAAGGTGTATCATTTATAAAATTACACTATAGGTATATGAACGAAAGGATCCCCTGTTCTTGCTAGGGAAACGCACGCAAGGAACGTAAGACAATATACATGTATATATTTTATATAATAGAGACCCATTGAGGGAGATGCCGGGATCTGCAGCAGCGAGTGACTCCCCAAACCCGCTTGCTGCAGATTCCGGCACCTATAGGCGAGGTGGACGGATGGAGGCCTCGACGTGACGGCTGACCAATTCAAAGGTGGGCTTGTTGTCGGAGGGGACCGGAGAGCGATGTCCGCTGCGAATGTCGTGAAGGTCTATTACGCTGAGGATAGGGGAGATTGAAAGTCCTTCCCCTGTGTACTGGGAAGGGGAAAACGAGACTAAATAAAACATAAGTGAGATTTATCACAATCAAGCATGAAAAAAACAAACAAACAAACAAACAAACAAAAACAAAACAAACACAAAAACCCACATATCATTGATAAGCAGATATATGCCAACATAACGTGTGTATAGGCAACTCGCAATTATTTATGAAGATGTATGATACATGTACATACCTCTTCAAATGCATTCCACAGCAACGTGGGAGACATTATCAATAAACAAGTAATTGATAATACCAATGATGCATAATAACATATAATACGACGACTCACAAAATATCTTGAAATCTACGTTTGCAAAATGATAAAGTACATGTACATTCTGCAAGACTTTGCAAAGTCCATGCTACAGCAAAGTTATGCAATCTTAAATACTGTGATATTTGTTGGTTTCCTTGACATAGGCAATAACTGCGTCCAGAGCTTTGTGATTTGCGAGTAAATCAGAGATGTTTAGTGATTGCTTATGGATAGCACGCATGAGATTTGTACGTTGATTTGTGTGTTGTTTGCAGTGTAATAGATAATGTTCCACGGTTTCCAGTGCATTGCATATTGAGCAAAGACCAGTGGGATGCTTACGGATAATATGATAAAAAGTTGCTAATCCGGCTCTGCCCATGCGGAGTCGGTGAGTTATTATTTCATCACGTCTATTCAGACTTTCAAAAGTGAAGGTGTTTGAGGCACAGGGTTGGATGTTGAAAAGATGGCGTCCTTTCTTAGACGAGCGCCATAACGCGTTCCAAGCGTCAAGACACCTATGTTTAATTACATGTCGTATATCATCAACACTTAGAGGAACACTGATTGTAATATTCTTACGTAAACTTTGTTTGGCAAGATAATCGGCTTTTTCGTTGCCCGCTAGACCACAGTGAGCTGGTACTCATGCTGAAGTGATGTCACACCCATTCATTACAAGATTTGAGCATTTAAGAAGGACTTCATTGGGAAGGTCAAGGATATTTGAGGTGTGGTTATTCAAAAGTGTCAAGGCACTGAGAGAATCTGAGAAAATAACAGCTCTGAGAGGGGGAGAGGATTCCAGCCATGATAGGGCAAGAAGAATTGCTACCAGTTCTGTACGACAAATTGAGATGGGTGAAACCCTTTCACTTATTTCATGACGATAGTGAGGTACGTAAATTCCAATGCCAGAACAGTTAGTGGAGGGATCATGGGAACCGTCAGTGTAAATTGTCAGGTGGTTTGAATATGTGGTCTTTATGGTTTGAAGAGCAGTTTGATGTTGCGCTGAAGGGAGGGCGGTCTTGGGACATGAGCTGTGAAGAGAGAAGTCAATATTGGGATGTTCAATGGACCAAGGGGGAATGGGATAAACATGCATCAGTTGCAGCTTTAGGAAAGTGTCCGTAAGCGGCTTTACTCGGAGAGCGAAAGGAAGTTTGTTTTGTGGCCATTTATTCGAAGAGTATTGCCAGCAGTTGACAATGGCTTTTCGGACGGGGTGAAGTGGGGACAGTGTGTATATGTAGGCGCAGTAATTGAAGGCGGCCCTTTCACGGCGTATATGGAGTGGTGGTTCGTTACATTCTACTTGAAGTGCATGCAGGGCGGTGGATGGTAGCGCGCCGGTGCATATTCGAAGGGCATGGCCCTGTACTGTATCTAGTTTGCTTGAAAGGAGCGGGGATAAAGAACCATAGATTTCACAGGCGTAGTCGAGATGAGGGCGAACTAGAGACCGGTAGTGTAAGAGAAGGATTTGTGTATCGGCGCCCCAGTTTGAACCGGTTAGGGAACGGAGGAGGTTTAACCGTTTGTTGCATTTCATTAAGATGTCTTGAACATGAGGGGACCATGACAAGGAGTAATCAAGGGTAACCCCTAGGTATTTATGAGAAGGGACGACTTCAAGCGGAGCGTTCTGGAGACGAATGCAGAAACCTGTGGGAGAAACTGGGCGAGAGTGAAATATAACCACTTTAGACTTATTAGTAGACAGAGAGAGTCCATACTGTGTCATCCAATCAGAGATGCTATTCACATCGGACTGGAGTTTTGTATTGATGTGACGAAGACTGGTAGAAGAATGCCATAAAGCGATGTCGTCAGCATACATAGACACGTTTGATGCACAATAATGTATAATTTCATCAATAAACAAATTGAATAATAGAGGACTAATGACGCTACCTTGCGGGAGGCCAGCTTGGCATGTACGAATGTCTGAAAGTGTGGAGTTTATTTGCACCTGAAAAGTTCGTGAGTCCAGAAAACTTTGTACCCAGCTTAGAAATCGGCCTCGAAGTCCCACTGAGTATAGTCTGGAAAGCAGTACCTGATGATTAATAGAGTCTAAGGCTTGACAAATGTCAAGAAAGATAGCGACCGTATATCCTTTACTGAATAGGGATTTCCTTACTTCGGATTCTAAGCAAAGGAGATTATTGAGAATTCTACGATGTCGGAGGAAAGCTGACTGATGGGAAGAAATTAAATCATATTTATCAATAATGTAAGAGAGTCTACGGACAATCATACGTTCCATGAGTTTACATACAATAGGTGTGAGAGAAATTGGGCGGTAGGAGCTGATGGAGTGTTTGTCCTTGCCAGGCTTTAGTATGGGCTTGATAATGGAGTGTTTCCATTGGGGCGGGATCACAGACGTTTCCCAACTCATGTTAATAATCTCTAACAGAGAGCAAAACATATTGTCATTTAAATGGCTTAACAACTGTTTGTTGATTCCATCGCCCCCAGGGGCTGAGTTTTTGGAAGCTTTGATCGCCATTTCGAGCTCTTTGGGAGTGAAAGGAGCGTTGAGAGGAGAATCATTGTCATGTATATAGGATGGGGGTTGGGAAGTAGGGAGAGGGAGAGTGGGAGTTAAAGAAGGCTTTTGAGAGAAAGCAACTGCCATAGCATTGGCGATACAGTGGGCGTCATGAGTATAAGTATTGTTTAAAAGTATGGGTGGGAAGGTACTCCTGGTGTTATTGTTAGACAATAGTTTTACTTTGCACCATACATCTGAGAGTGGGGAAAAACGGTTCAAAGAGTTGCAAAAAGTAGTGAAATGAGAACGTTTGGCTGATATAATGGTGCGCCTGGCTGCAGCATTGAATTGTAGATAAGTGATTAAGTCATCGTAAAGATATGACTTATCAAGCTTGCGTTTGGCACGATGACGGTCGCGGACAGCTCTCGAACAGGCCGCCGACCACCAGGGAAGAGGTGGGCGACAGGTCGGGGTCTGGAGGGGAATAGAAGCATTAGCAGCTTGGGTAATACATTGTAGAAAAAGATCATACAAATCGTAAATATTTGCTGGACGGGAGCTGTGTGAATGATGTAACAATTCTAGTTCACGCTGAAATAATTCCCAATTGGCTCTTCGAAAAGCCCAACGGGGCGGAAGATTGTCATGATTTTGAGAGGAAGCGCTAGGTATGGAAAGTCGCTTTAATGGCAAAGTAAAATGAACACTGCAATATATAAGGTAATGATCACTCCCGAGGGAAAACGGGGATACCGACCAGTTACAGTGGGGGGCTAATGACGGAGGAACAAGAGTGAGGTCAATTGATGTGGAAGATCCTCTAGCAATGTCAAAGCGTGTTGCTGAGGAATCGTTAAGCATAACAATATCGTGATCATTGCAAAATTCAAATATGACTTTTCCGTTGAGGTCCATAGTGGTTCCTCCCCATGCAGGATGGTGGGCGTTAAAATCTCCTCCAATGACATAGTATGGCAGGCAGTCGACTGTAAGTGAAAGTAAATCTTGTGTGGACAATCTTTTTATGGGATTGTAAAAATTTATCACAGTGACAGAAACATTTCTATACAGAATATTGACTTTTAAGCCCTCTAGGTGAGGGAAATAATGAACATTGCTGAAATTTACGTCTTGATGAATAAAAATTGCACAGCCACCTCCACGTGATGAGACGCGATTGCGCCACAGAGCAGTATACTTAGGAATGGAGAAATTTGTGTCATCGTGACACCAGGTCTCTTGCACGAGGATAACATGTGGGGGAGAAGGGGAAGAGTAGATGTGTTGAGTCAGCTCCGCGCCATTAGAGGGGAGCCCTCTGGCGTTCCACTGCCAAATAGTGAGGTTCAGATCCATTATTGGTTCTGGTGTAGGAGTTCGAATATCTTTTCCTGGGAAACGACCACATCGAAGCAAGTGTTTGCAGATTGAACAACTAACATGATTCTCTTGTGGTCAGAATCAGCCGCATGAAGATTGTTGATAACTGTGCTCACAAAGGAGACTAGTTTTTCTACTAGGAGAATGGATGTTGTAGGAGGGAGTTGCCGTTTGTTAGTTTGAGTGGAGGCCGTATTTGTATCTGTGGGGACTGGGAGGCTTCTGTGAACCTGGGCCCTGTCAGTAGCCTGTTGGGGTTGAGTAAATGCATGGGTCACATTCACAGTGGTAGGATGGGAGCGAGAAGTAGTGATGGAGGAGGTGGTAGGGTTGGACTTGGAGTTATGAATGGGAGCAGGTATGGTGGATTGAGGAGGAGAATCGGGCATATGAGGACCTGGGAGATGTTGCGGGTCAGATTGATCTGGGTTAGAATTCATAGCCTGGGTGTTGGATTGGGTAACCTGTAGTTTTTTGGCAGCTTCAGCGTAGGAAACATGATTCAAAGTGGAGTAATTTTGCACTTTACGTGCAAGTTTGAACTTTGGGCAACCTGCGTATGCCGCGCTATGGGGGCCCCCGCATCGCAGACATTTTGGATTGGATTTGGACGGGCAAGAAGAGAGATCATGGTTTTCTCCACACCTTACACAACGCTGTTTAGATCTACATGTATCTTTTGTGTGACCAAACCTCTGGCAGTGAAAACAGCGAGAAACAGGGGGAACATATACACTTACTGGGAAAGTTTCGTAGCCAATGCACACTGATTCTGGAAGTGAGGGGCAGTCGAAAGAGAGAACAAGTACATTGGTTGGGGTGGGACCATCGTTTGATCGCTTTGAGATGCGCTTAACTTCGGTCACATCCTGGCCCGCCAGCGCCTCCTTGATGTCTTGTTCCGTTAACTCGGGCGAGACGCGTTTGATGACACCTTTTAGAACAGGAGAGAATGACTTGTCGTTAGTGACACGAATTGGGGTTTTGCAGAATTCATTCAGTTCCATAAGAGTACGAACCTGTTTAGGATTGAAACATTTGATAGTGAAGGATTTTTGTTTGCGTTGGACTTGAGACACTTTTCCTACTAGCTTGTTTATTTCACGTGCGATCTGGATGGGGTTGATGAGAGTAATGTTTTTGACTGTGCCAATGATAGTTACATGCGGGTTGAAGGGAGGACGGGTGGGTGTGTGAAACAGATCAGATTCGTCATCGGAGTAGGGTTGGGAATTCGGTCGTTGTCTTTTTCGTGATACTTCAGTAAAGCCAGTGTCGCGGCTAGGAATCGGAGTGGGGTCAGGTTCTATCTCTGAGAGGTTGTTGGGGTTTTCTTCGGAGTCATTAGCGGGAACAATGAGGGGAGGGACGTCCTGAATTCCAGACATGGCCGCCATTGTGACGGCCATGTAGGGAGAGGATCGAGTGGGGATAAACAATAGAGTGGGGCAGGGGGAGAGGCGAAGTGAATAAAAGGGAAAAGGAGGACTAAAGGCGCACCGGACCGAATACGAAGAAAAGGAAAAAACCAGGCAATGACAAGAGAGACCAAGTGATAAGGAACTCTAAAGAAAGTCTGAGGCCTCTCAGTTATAAAGTAAATAGGTCGGATAGTATAGAACAAAGGGAATTACAAAAGAGAACGCGTGTATAGAGGAGGTGAGAAACAAAATGGCAGCTACATGTAGCTACACACTATAGCTTTGGCAACGTGCAGCGACCGAACACTGCAGTTTACACAAGTATACACAGAATCAGATGTATTTTGACACCTGGGTGTAAATACACAGTGGATATATAATAACACAGTAACAGACAGATAATACTTTCCTTTCACAAATAAACTACAGGTGAAGTCAATCAAAGATATAGATATATGGATAATACTAATGGTGGATACTATAACTCAAAACAGAGGAAAATAGGCCTACACATCTAAGACAAAAAGAAAGATAATAATTAGACAATATACTGTTCGCTACAATGAATGATAAATGATCTTACGAAGTATATAACATCAACACAACAAAGTAGTAAAGTAAGTGATAACATGTATAAATCACGGTAACTCAAACTGTATAGGGCGGAAGCTAAAGAGCAGCGGACGTGCACTCACTGCGACGGACTGTGCAAAGCAGTGCTTGACTGCCGTGAGTCGAACAACTTACGATGATATGCGTTGTCCTTTGGGTTCAGATCCGCAGTCAAATTTCAAAACAAGTTCAGCAGAAATGTGTCACATAAGGATCAAATAAATGAAAAACAGGCTCACTCATATGATCAAGAAGAACAAACAATATTAATCAAAGCTGAAAGGCAGAAAATAGATGCAAAATTCGGTTAATAGTACAAGTAGAACAGCGAGAGCACCACGGCACGTCCGCACCCTTCGACCTGCAAGAATAGACTGATAGAATAGACTGATATGAGGATTAGGATTACAGTTAGGGTTATGTTTGTGAGTAGAATTTACATGTATGTTTGGCTTAGCATGCAGATATTTCATGAGAGCAATGGTCACAGGAGCAAATGTCATGGAACCAGTTCCATGCACGCTAAGCCAAACATAAATTCTACCCACAAACATAACCCTAACCCTAACCCTAATCCTTACATCAAACTAAACCTAGAACCCTATCACAACCCTAAATCTAATACCTGGGAGAAAATAACACCGGAGCAATTCAGTCGTGATTTGGCAAAAAGGTGTATGTCTGCCGTTTTACAGCGACTACAAAGCCGAGAAAATCGACTTTAAAGTTTTGGCAGTTTCCTTGACCGTAGAAGCCACCTAAACTGTGCAACGCTCAGGGATTCAATTCCATGATTTAGTATACACTTCAAATTTCATTTCCTGATAATTTTCTTGCATCTAACTTTAAAGAATACTTCAGAATTAGCACTTTTAGCATGTTTAGAGACATACACCTTTTTGCCAAATCACGTTTACAGGGACTGCGACCTACGCTATTTTGGCAAAAAGGTGTATCTTCACATACACCGTAAGAAATCATGCATTTAACTTGGCAAAAAGGTGTATGTATAGAGATACACCTTTTTGCCAAATCACGTTTACAGGGACTGTGACCCACGCTATTTTGGCAAAAAGGTGTATCTTCACATACACCGTAAGAAATCATGCATTTGACTTGGCAAAAAGGTGTATGCAGAGAGATACACCTTTTTGCCAAATCACGTTTACAGGGACTGCAACCCACGCTATTTTGGCAAAAAGGTGTATCTTCTCATGCACCGTGAGAAATCGTGCATTTAAGTTGGCAAAAAGGTGTATGTATAGAGATACGCCTTTTTGCCAAATTAAACGATAACAAAATATACCAGAGATTTTGTAGGGAGAATTGTGTATGTGAGACCATTTCTAATCAAATGTTAACTCTTGACAATCTTTACTTCATTATTACAAAAAGATTTTAAAAATAACAATAAAGAAAAATATCAGGATGCACAACTTGTTCATCAAACATAGAAAAATGTGCGCAAAATTACAACTCACCCTAGAGTCTGAATATTAACAAAACATGGTCTCATGGAGATGCATGGTTGAGGATTACAGCTGAAGAATTTTTCTTCTTCCTTCTCCTCCCTTTTTTCAAAAACTTCTACTTCCAATGAGATGATTCATTATATTTTTAGCTTTGTGCCCCTTTTTTCGACAAAAGGTTCGTTTGTTTTCTCTACTGAATGCTTTAGCAAACAAAAAGGCAGTTGTTTGCACATCATGTATCTGTTCTTAAAAACGCAGTTATCATGCTGCTCCCAATTTTTGCAATAAATTCAATAAATGTGAAAATTCAGGTAGGATCATTTAACTGTTTGCATCCACTGAGCACTTTGAACAGTACATCCAAGTATCATTTCCAGACAGGGACACATCTTTCTCTAGACCTTTGTGTGTAACTGCCACTAAATGTCTGTTAGGTAACAGCCCCATACGCATAGCGTAATGGGTAGCCGATCTTACAGTCACACAGCACACCATTACACTATGTACAGGCTTCTACATGCACTGCACAGCACGGACAGTGCAGGGATCACTGTCATTTTGAAGCGTAGAGAACTCTCATCCCACAGCCACACTTGCCGGAAAAGCTGTCATTTCAACAGAAATGCTAGATTTTACGAATCTGTGCATCTAATGGCATAGAAGTGGCCATAGAAGTCTAGGACAAACGTTAGATCTGAACTTCTAGATATTAGGTTCTATCTACTCACCGACTAGCAACAAGGAGAAACTTCTGCAGTGCAACGGGCTGCCAGTTTGAGTCAGGAGCATGGCCCGCCACCGCACCGACCGGTGAAACGGTACACATACATGCCAGCAGCACGTATAACAGAGTATATAATATACACAGAGTATAAAAGATACACCTTTCTGCCTTATCATACTTCGCAACTATAATTCATGATTCATTCGGCAGATGGATGTATCTAAAGATACACCTATCTGCCAAATCTTTAAGCTCTCCCCAGCGTGCACGGTTAGAGGTGTATCTAGAGATACACCCTTTTGCCAAATCATGTAGTTCTCTATCCTGGTACGTCATTGTACGTCAAGGGTGTATGTAAAGATACACCCTTTTGCCTAATCAAAAGCAGGAAAATTGATAAAATAATACAGAGATAGCCCCAAATATCTCGGAAACAAAGGATCGATGACTTATGAAAGTTGGTCACATGAAAATTTCGGCATCGAAAACCCCCCAAATGGTAAAAACCAAAAACATGATATTTTTCAGACATACACCTTTTTGCCAAATCACGACCGAATTGTCGCAGGAGCACATATCGTGTCACCCATAGAACCATTTCTTATCTCTCTCTATAGGCATAACCCCATATGTGTGTTGGGTACATACTTTCTTAGCTATATCATCATGTCAAGCTTTTTCTTGCCTTTTTTTAGGCCCCATAAACTTGACCTTTGACATTAGACATCCCACTCAGGCTTTAATAAAAATATATAGATCCAACATGAAGGCCATATTGATACAATAGGGATAATGGAGATACTGATACCATGGTCAATTTGAATTCCAGACATTTGTGCCATAGAGCAAAGAGCTCCTGTGAAAAGAGTGCTCTGGCAGATGTGCAAATTGGTGAATAACCCGCAGTACGTGTGAAGTGTGATTAAGTATAATGTATACAAGATTGAATGTTATGGGTGTTTTTTGTTTTTGTTTTTGTTTTGTTTTGTTTTGTTTTGTTTGTTTGTTTGTTTGTTTGTTTGTTTGTTTGTTTGTTGTTGTTTTTGTTTTTTTTTTTTTGGGGGGGGGGCGATGTGTGTAGGCTGAGGGCAAAGGTAGCATAATCCATTATGCATATGAGTTGAGCACCCAGGGTGGTATAGTATTCATATATGGCTAATTTTTGCATGTTTGACCAACATCCATTATCATGGCATCAGTACTGATTGTATGCTGATGATAAAAAACCTCCTCATTCAGGAGATACAGAAGATCATTTCACCATAAATAAAGGAAACAAAATTTGCTAGTGAGGTTTAAAAATAAAAATTCATCACTGCTTTTGAACTTGTCTTTTTAAAGGGGAAGGCTAGTAACTGATCAGTGGGAATCAGTGGAAATGCTGGGAGATGATTGTTCCAATCCTTATGGGATTCATTCAAGAGTTCATTGTATATCTATTGTTGTGTGAAAATGATTTGCTTCAGAACGGTCTCATATTCAAGACGTATGTAATGTGCAGATTAATGCCCCATCACTGACCAGGGACGCTAACCTGGAAGCATTAAACTGCACATTACTTGAATATGAGACCATTCTGAAGCAAATCATTTTCACACAACAATAGATATACAATGAACTCTTGAATGAATCCCATAAGGATTGGAACAATCATCTCCTATCCCAGCATTTCCACTGATTCCCACTGATCAGTTACTAGCCTTCCCCTTTAAATGTTCCACTGCACATGTACATTGTATATAATAAATTTGTATACATGTATAAGTAGTGATTTGAATGATGCATTAGATACAGTGTAATGTGCCATTTTGTGTGCCTAGTTTTTTGTTTATTTTCTTCTCTCCTTCAGCATCAAGCTTCTCTAAATCCAAACCAGCTACTCTAACTTTTGAGGTAAGTATGAGCCTGTCGGGCAGGGTTACATTTGGTTGGTTTTCCATTACATTTAGGAAAACCCAATAGTTTCTGCTAATGTCATTCTTTCTAATTTTGTGTTTTTTGTTTTTCTTGTTTCTTCACATACCAGAGAATGATTAAAAGGCTTTAATGCTTTGCTTGCCATGGTGGAAACCCCCTGTGTGCCACGTTATTCTGAGACACGAAGGTAGTCATGCTTTGAGAAAGAATTCTGTTTTTCCAATCTATATAACGTCTACAAATTTCTGTTAAGATGGACATAATAGTGAGCAAAGTTGAAGAGGAATGCCAAGCTTCGCTTTGATACAAATTGTATGACAAATCTATTTCTGTTTTTTCTCTTGAATGACCAGTTGCTACATTACTGTAAAGGCATGACTTTTGCACATGAAACCGTGACAGAAACTTAGAATTTACATGCAAAACTAGTTGGGAACACCGATTGATAGTCAATCACCACATAGAATGCAAGCTGTATGTAAAAGGAACAAAAGCGAGAAAAGCTTTCATTGTACCGCGGGATTAGGCAATTTATCGATCAGTTTTAAGGGGATTTGTGCGTTTGAGCAGTATATACGAAGTTGGCGCGCCGTTGACTGAGTGGGACGTGCGAACTTGGCACATAAAGAGTTAAATTGGAAGTAGGGAGCACTCACTTTTTATACATTTCTGAGAAGTGAATAAAGAAAATATTTCGTCCGGAAATTTCTCCAAGCTTGGACTGGCTCTACAATAAGTAATATTCCCACTTTTCAATTATGTCGTGACTGTATAGTCAAGGGGTGTGGTGTGTAGGCCAGATAAGCTTTCTTCTTCCAACAAGTGAACACCTTTCTGCAAAACTATTCCCTGTCCTATCCCACCTACAATGCCCCTGAACCTCTGTAGTATACAATGCAATATGATACAATATATGTACAATTTTACATATCACATAGTATAAACCTGTATCACAATGCTTCACAAAATGATAGTATCAAACTTACATTAATGGGATGGGAAAATAAGTGAGAAATACAAAAGTGTACATAATTGATCAATCGATGAGTGAAAAGGAAAGTCTTCAAGGATTACTGATGATGCTAAGATTAATGATTAAAGAGAAGAGAGAGTGAAAGGAAAAAAAAATAGAAATTATTATTATTTATTTTTTTTTTTTTTTGCCTCCACTGGGATATTTATTATTCTACATCAAACATATATTCATCTGAAAACATACGTGTAATATATCATAATATTTCAAATAAAATACTTTGAAAAGCAGACAATGAAATATCGTGACTCAGACAATAGAAATTATTATGATATCTTTAGTACCAAATATAGCATACAATAGAAATCTGTATGGAAAGATATTAACAGTAAAAAAAAATGCATATTGACCATATTGACCATATAGCATATTGACCATATAGCATGTCAGACTGGGCCCATCAATCTGTGGCTGAAAATTCTGGTTGGCCCTTGCCAGATTCCTTGGCCCGTTGAATAAAACTTTACCATTAATGGTAACTCTTACTCTGTTCTTGATGTTAACCATCGGTGATTTCTTGGCTTTGGTTGGCTGTGGGAATTATGTTGCCTCAGTAGTTACGATTGATTGCAGAGTTAACACTTAATTGTTAGTTACCATAGTTTTATGCAATGAGTCCCTTGTAAATCATCTGTAATACAATGTTTCAAATCTTTATATTCAGTGAATTTGTATGAAAATTAACAAAAATATGATTCCATTTCTCCTCCCATGTTCTCTGCAGGATGATGATGATGATGATTATGATCTGGAAGTGGTGGAAACATCGTCTCGTTCAAGAAAGAGAGCAACGTATGTTGTCCTGGGGTGGATAGATATAGTAATCAATACAAGCGACTCCCATTATAACGAAGTCCTCGTGACTGGCAGTTTTCTTTTGCTGTATTTAAATTTTCTTATAGCCAAACAATAAATGTTATAAAGATGATAATTCTGGGACCTGAATTTTGACTTTGCTGTAAGGAGAATTTTGTTATAACCATGTTCTTTATAACGGGAGTGCACATTATACGCAATTATATGCTGGCTTGTGCAATGTGTGCAATGAGCTTGTGTCTGTGTATACATGAAAAGATGAGCATGTATGTCTGTCTGTATATCTGTATGTATGTAATTATGTATGCATGAATGTTTGCATGTTATGTATATTTGTATGTATGAATTGAGGATCATATGTATGTATGTGAGTTTATATGTGTGTTTGTTTACTGTTCCTAGGTTGTAGCTATGTCTTTACCATGGCCGGCGGAGCGTTTTCAAAAGTGTGGGGGCCCACTTCCGAGTTTCATGAGCTAACAAGCAAAAAAAAAAAAGGTCCTCAGCTCATCTCTCCCCTTCCATTTCCGGGTTTCTTCAGCTGACAAGGAAAAAAAAAAGGACTTCAGTGGAAATATTTAGTGCCAACTTACGTACTTTCGGGTTACAAAAAGTGTGGGGGCCCAAAGTGATGACACCTTATGTATTCCTTTGTATGGTGCACAAAAAGTTTGGGGGCCCGAGCCCCCACGGTTCCGCCGGCCATGTTTACCAGTATGAGTAAAACTTACCAACTACTTCATCTTTAATATTAAATGCACTGTTTTCTGTGGTACCTTAATAAAAAAATTAAAAAAACATTAAAAAAAGATTGGAACTTTGCTGATTATCCTGATGATGATGTTCCGATTAATTTAAAGATCTTCCATCGTACAAAAGTTGTAATAATTATGCTGTCCCTCCCAAGATAGTTATTGATGGTGTCACCATGCTCATAAACCATGTAGTAGTACTCTGTACTTTATTCGATTCTAGTAGCAGGTCTACTGTCTATGGAATATGCTGAATGTGTTAAATCTGGTCCTGCACAGGTTTCTGCTTAAAAAAAAAAAAGATATTGATTTTTATTCCAGCCATATTTGTAATTCCTTTTCATGGCTTCATATCTACACAATATCTGAGACTCTGGTCCACGTAGAACCATGCAGCATAGATGTTTAAAACTTGAAACACAGTTACACAGTGTCAGAATGGTTTACAGCTGTAGGGATGGAATATGTATGTTCCACACTGTAGCTTGTCGTGGACTAGGAAAGTTATGTGCCATTATTGGTTATGTTGCATTATCCCATTTTCTCCACTTTTACAGGAAAGCAAGAGAGCAATCCATCATCATCAGTGACTCAGAGGTAAAGATGTTGACATATTTTGTTAAGGAATTAAATATTAAGTTAAAGAATTCTTGCGTTGAATCTTTATTGCAACTGATTGACAAATTGCCCTCCACAATTTCACTGTCACTGTGATGATTCTTTAGGTGTCTTCTAAAACCACTGAACGAATCAAATTATGTCCATGCACAGGCTCCCAGCTGACCACATTTAAAGGACAAGTTCACCTTCACAGACATGTGGGTTGAGTTAATGCAACTATATTAGTAGAACACATCAGTGAGAGTTTGAGGAAAATTGGACAATCCGCTCAAAAGTTATGAATTTTTTAAGTTTCTGCTCAGTCACAGCAGGATGAGAAGACTACTATAGCTTGTGATGTCACATGTGTACAACGATATAAAGAAAGAATAAAGAAAATTCAACATATTTTCACTTTTCTCGCATAACAAAAGAACACTTGACTTCTCTCTTTCAGAAGGCAGGGGGAATAATATTACAATAACGTACATCAGTAACAAGTCAAAGAAATGCACACTTTATTCAAAAAGTAAAGTTTTGTCAAATTCTCTTTTTATTTTCCTTATATCGTTGTACTCATGTGATATCATACACTGTGGTAGTCTTCTCATCCAGCAGTGACTGCGCAGATACTTTAAAAATTCACAACTTTTGAATGGATTGTCCGATTTTCCCCAAATTTTCACTGATGTGTTCTACTAATATTGTTACCTTCACTCAATCCACATGTATATGAAGGTGAACTTGTCCTTTGTATGTTCATCACTCATTCCTTGTATAATGTATCGCAAATGGTAAAAAAAAAAGACAACCCCAGAGTATAAGTGAGAAACTGTTTCCCTACAAAGAATGCATCGCTTCATTTTTGATTTGCAGATTTAGATCTTGGTTCAGAAACTCTTGGTGATTCCAGGGTGCTTTTTTGTGTCTATCTGATGGATTGTTGTCTGCATGCATGTCCCAAAGTTGTGGGAAAAAGGTTTCGCATACTGTAGACCAAACACATAATGTGCTTTGAACAATGTGTCAAAGGCAGTCTGAAAGGTATTCCCAGGGTAGGATAGTACCAAGTGGTCAACGATGACATAATATTGGTCTATGTTATCCTTCGGATGTCCTTTGGCCAACAAGTAGAGCTGCATCTGCTTTTACTTTCCCTCTTCAAGATAGTGATCAAGGCTAGTATCAGACTGAAAAGCCAGGAAGCATTGAAACTATTTACAAATAAAAACTACACAAATTTGACTGTGACCTTTAATCTGATCCCAAAATGTAGTTAGTACGACTCAGTCATACACAGGCTTACCACGTTTTATTCACATTATGATGAATAGTTTTCAAGTTATCATGCTCATGGACTGATGGACTACTCAACACTGTAACGGCTCCGGCACCACTGTTTGGCAGAGGCTTAAAAAAGGGCTCTTATCCCATTTTAAAGATCACTATAATTTCACAATACCAACTCACTCATACCTAATTTTTTTTTTTTTAAAGAAGCTTTTAAATCTAACACTTTTCTCAAAATCGCGGGCGTACATAATTGGGTTGGGTTCGAGCAACGATCTCCTGATTGTTACACGGGCGTAAAATCCACTAGACTACCAAGCTTCCATCCAGCAACCACCGCTGGTTTTTGTCCCTTACAGCAGTGGGTACTATGCATTTATTCAGGTTGATGAATTCCTGCATCAAATTGTTTTCATTGTTACTGCTCTATCAATCACCAACTACAAGTTGTACTGCTGTAGAATAAAAAGTAGAAGAAAGCAGGTGAAATTGATATTTGGTCATCAATTATTTAGGCTCAGAACAGCTATGAAGAATTTGGTTTTCGTTTTGACTGTTACACCTCTGTCATATTAAGTAGCTGAAGGGCTACCCAGTGGTGATGATGATGATCCACAGCACTTGTATAGTGCCATATACAGTGTATCTGTTATAGAAACATTCAAAGGCGTGGACTCCTCCAAGAGAGTGAGCAATTGAATGCCCGGTGAAAAATGTGAGTTTTGAGTTGAGGCTTTGAAGTGATCCAGTTTGTCAATTTCACGGAGAAAGGATGGGAGGGAGTTCCACAGGCGAGGAGCGATAGAGGAAAATGCCCGGTCTCCATATCCCTTGAGATGTGTAATGGGCATTTGGAGAGTAAGGCCAGATGAACGAAGGCCAGGGCGAGGCTGCCGTCACTCGATTAGGGAAGACAGGTATCCTGGGTCCAGACCATGAATGGCCTTGAAAGTGAGCAGTAAGATCTTGAAATCAATTCTGTTCCTCATGGGAAGCCAATGCAGCTCAGCCAGGATAGGGGTGATGTGATCATACTTCCTTAGCCAAGTGAGCAAACATATGCCACTGCATTCTGTACTGCTTGAAGTCTGTCCAAGGTTGCAGATGAAAGGCCAGCTGGAAGACATGTTACTGAAATCCAGTCTTGATGTTATGAGTGAAAGGATGAGGCTTTCTGCTGCTGTTCTCATGTGACCTCAATAAAAAACATTGGTGACCTCTGAACGATATGCAGATTGCATCAATGGCTGTCTTGTTGCTATGTTGGGCAAGTCTTAGAGATACAACAAACTAGCTTTGTCTAGTCACAGAAATCCTTTCTGAATGATGTATGCATGATTTTTGCACTCAAAATGAAATACACGTAGATGCTCAAAAGGATCAAGCTCCAAATCCTGCTCATTGTACAAATGTGAAGAGAGCCCTCTCTTGTCATTATCATGCCAGGGCAAAGAACTTTTGCTCTCTGATATTACACTGTATATATTTTGCATGTCACAACATAGCTATGTGTTCAGTTGCAAAGTCAGTTTGTGTGGATGGGTTTAAGTAATACAGCATCAGAGTGAGGTACATGCATTGCAGAAGGCAATATGCATAAACATTGGCCATGACATTATGTGTGTAGTATCATTTTAACCTGCCTGGTATATGTTAAACAAAGTGTCTGTAATACATGTACATTAACGTCATTGGTTGGGGATTCTTGAGTTTGTCATATTGACCCAGCATACTTTTAGTTCTTTTGTCATTTAACCTGTTGAGGACGAGTCACGAGTATAGTAAGGCAGGTGTCTATGGGAAATGTGTGTTGTAGTAAAATCAGTCCATCCTCAACGGGTTAAAACCTCACATAAATACAACTCCGTTGATACAATCATGATGTGTATAGCATTAAACATTTTGACCTGTCTGGTACATGTTAAAATGTCTGTAATACATTAGAGTCACTTGTTTGGGATTCTTGAGTTTTATCATATTGACCTGGCATACTTTTAGTCCTTGTGCCATTTAAAACCTCACATAGATACAATACCTTGATACAGTCATGATGTGTATAGCATTTAACCTGCCTAGTACATGTTAAAGTGTCTTTAATATATTAAGACACTGGTTGGAGATTCTTGAGTTTACCATATTAACCTGGCATACTTTCAGTCCTTTTGTCATTTAAAACCTCACATAGACGCAGCACCCTGATATAACCATGGAGTGTCAACTTCATC
The DNA here is from genome assembly GCF_964275005.1 of Diadema setosum. Classification (NCBI taxonomy): domain Eukaryota; kingdom Metazoa; phylum Echinodermata; class Echinoidea; order Diadematoida; family Diadematidae; genus Diadema; species Diadema setosum. The sequence continues at coordinate 20,341,488 of NC_092690.1, read as the reverse complement.
TACTGAAGTCATGGCTGGAGCTTGTAGACATTTGTGAGAAATTCATGTGCAGCTTCTGTAAAAAAAAAAAAAGAAGAAAAAATAAAAGAAAAGAAACAAAAACAAAGCAACTGACACTACCAGCACAATAATACAATTGTACATTTATGCTCTCTGGGTTGTATTGCTTTCTTCTGGTGTTATTCCCCACAACATGTAATCTATCATATGCAAATGTAATCTAAGTAACTTCCTTCGTGCACTTGCCAAAGTAATGACATAAAAATGTACAGTTCTCTTCATGACACTGTAGAGTTCACTCTTAACCATACCATAAACATTAATCTTGAAAGTGTAATTGAATACCTGCTGTATTCATCAAAATGAAAAATGCAGTGTAAACAGTAATGTAATTCATCCATGCACAGACAGACAAACTTTTTAAAGGCGTTTATTCTTTTCCATTTAAATGATAGTGTAAGGACAGTAATCTCACACACATTCACACATACATAGACACACATAAAAATGGGTGCTTGGGTTTCAAATATTTTTTAGAGTTCAGATGTTCTGAATGTGCTCAGGGCTTTAATGCTGTCCAAATCATAAGATGTAGTAAGATTACTACTGCTGAGAAACAGAAAGGCGTTAAGCCCCACTAAGTCATCAAGAAATGCTAAGGCCCTTGTGCTTCTAAAGCCATGTTGTTCCTTCTGTGTTATCTTATCTCCCACACAGGACGATGATCCCTTCTCTATGCAGAGCTCGGGCAGGAGTCAGCAGAAGACAAAGCGTGGGAGATGGAACTAGTTTCTCACCAGTCGCCATGCAGTCACCTTGGGACCCTCCCCCACTGAGAAAGGATATGTTGCAATCTCCAGGTGGCTAGGGGAAAAATAAGAGGAAGATTGGGTTGACTCCACACAGCATCATTGATCTTTCACTGGATGGAAAATGTAAACTCTCCCCTTCCCCCCCCCCCCCATGTCTCTGTTTCAGAATGGCAAGTTGACTTGAAATGCGTTTATACCGACAAGATGAGGCGTGCTTTTGCTAAAAATGGATGTGGAGCGCTGAGAGTGAAATGCTTAGTGGATATAATATTATGCTCTTATGCACCCATGTCTGAGTGCTGCTGGAGAAGACGATATCATGTGTCCCCCATCTGTTGACAAGCTTGCATTCAGTAGATTCAACATCGTCATGGACGTTACCAAATTACCATGGTGATTGAGATAGAATGGCAACCCATATTTCCCCTTTTTCTTCCTTTTGAGTTTTCATAATCAAAGAATGATTTCTACCTGACCTCTGAGTTGAAGCAACAAAAGGAAATCACCCCCAAAGTCTTCCCATCTCTGTTCAACAAGTAATAAGATTGTCATGGCTGTCTTGTTGTCTTACTGTGATTGCTATAATATCACTTGGATTGCCTCTTCTGTTTTAGGATGTGTTCATGCTTGTCTTACTGTGATTGCCATATTCACTTGGATTGCCTCTTCTGATTTAGGATGTGTTCATGCTTAGCACCAGAGACCTTTCTGACATGGGTCAGAATTGTCTTTAAAAGAAACAAACAACAACAGACTTTTGCTCAGCATGAATTGGGCGCGAAGCGTCTGCCTGTGCAACTGCTACGCAAGTGAACATTTATGCTCTTCTTGAAACTTTCAGTGTTATCAATGGAGTGTATATGTTAAGGTGTACAGCACTCGGTGAAATGCTGCAGAGGTCTACTTTGAACGTCAATTTGAGCACGAGACAATGATAAGGTGCCATGCACTTAAACCCTGATGGAAAACTGGCAACCAGAGTGAGTCCTTCATTCACAAGGAAAGGATTAGGTGTCGAGGTGTTGTGGAACTACACTGTACTTTTCATGTTAAAGGGATAGTATAGTATTGGTGGAGATGGCGATTGGGCTTTTAACTTTTTGTGAGATACCAAGAAACCACTTGTGGAATAGTACAAAGCATACCATTTTAAGAGGAATTCAAAGTTTATTTGATGAAAATCGGTTTTGGGATGGCTCAGTCATACAAAAACAAAGTAAAACAAAGTGATCCCAATAAAAGGTGAGTCCTACCTTTTATTAGAATAGCTCTTTTTTGGATATCTCAGCCATTTCAAAACCAATTTTCATCATATAAAGGTTGAATTTCTTTGCAATTTCATGCTCTTTCTTATTTCATGAGATTTTCTAATTATCTCATCAAAAAGTGTTATAAACCTGAAGTTAGGTCTCAACCAAAACTGTATGACCCCTTTAATGAACATTTTCTCAAAGGGAGAGGTATTGAATGTGCAAAAGCCCCATATCATTTTGCTGGTTTGGTTTCTTTTAGCTTCATGGAAAAGCCTCTGACTTGAGAAAAACTGAGCTTTCTTTCACAAGTATTCTGAGCATCAGTGAATAACAGTGTATGATGGTGATGATAATGATGATGATGATGATGATGATGATGATGATGATGATGATGATGATGATGATGATGGTGATATATTGATGGTGATAATAATGATGATATGATGATGATGTTGATGATGAAAATGATGATGATGATGATGGTGATAATAATGATGATGATGATGATGATGATGGTGATAATAATGATGATGATATGATGATGATGTTGTTGATGATGAAAATGATGATGATGATGATGATTATCACTATTTACTGAAGGTGCCATTTCAGCTTACTGAACCTGTTATGACAGTGATGTAATTGGACGAGATTATTCGTCATGAATTTCCTTTCCACAAAATGCTGGCAGGGAGTGAAGCTTTAAACATGTGTTGGTAGTGAGTTCAAGTTAATGGGTCAATGTCTCCCTTTAACCCAAAGTGGAATGATCCGAGTTCACAAGCGTATTGGGTCACGTGACTTCATACATCAGGCCGCGATGAGACGAGTTTCAGCCCGAGATCACGTCCGATGATTCTTTGCAAATAATTAGGGCATCATATTGTTCATGCTACCAGGCACTGTGGTTCCATGCTGTTACAAGTTACTTGTGAAATTTTACATTCATCACGGTGATAATCAAAAATGCCCACGGTGATCGGTGTGCTGCGCGATGGTTGCTTTGATTGCTCTATCATGTACAAAAGTTGTAGGTATGACTACTGTCTTCATAACAGGCCCCGTATCACTCAAATTGGCGTGGCTGTAATCAGAGTCTTATACAGGAATTTTTATTATGTGTGTAATTCGCATATTTCTTGCATGATGCGATGTCTGTAGTTGTCAGTCAATATTTCATTAGCACGTTGCATGGCGCGATACATATACATTGTAGCATATTTTATTGCCCGTCGTCTTCATCCACGGCTAGATATAGCAATGAATACAGTTGGTCATAGAGTCTTATTGTCAAGGTTAGGATGTGAAAACTGCATCCACGCGCTTGTTGTTATTGTACATGTATCTCAAATCTGCAGTATCGGAAGTGCAGAAGACTTCTGGCGGGCAAGGAGTTTCATGGCTTATAATAGCTGCAACATTGTAGATTCACGGCGCTGGATTGGCTGATCTTGTTGTCGATTTGATATAGCGGTATTCTGTGCTTAGGAAAAATAGGAAAAACAAACAGACAAACAAAGAATCAAAACAAACAAACGGAGCCCTTACGGTACCTTCGTCACGCTCTCCTTTTTAAGATGGTGATGGTGCTTATTAGCTGCCGTTGGATATGTATGATGCGTAGCTACAAAATTCTTTTGTCAGGTGGGATACGCTTTGACAAGAGAATGATATCTGATCATGAAAAATGTAAGATAATAATGTTGTAGAGGCAGACGTGATGTTTTCATGATTGTTATCGTATGTGGTGTGGTATGGTTGCTGTCTGCACTGAGCAACATTCTGTCCCTGTTTGGAACAGTAAGTTGCGGAACTCATAAACGTGTTTATGTGTTTGTTTGGGTGTATGTGTGTGTGTGTGTGTGTGTGTGTGTGTATGTGTGTGTGTGTGTGTGTGAATGTGTATGTTTTTAAGCAATCGTTAGGCTACATAGGCCTATTGCTACTGAATTTCTCTCTTCCCCTCTCGCCTATACGTAAAGACTTGTACGCCCAATATAAGCCATATCTGCCCATCCGTTATCCAGTACTTGTCCTGCGTTTTGTCTTAAAATAGTATAAAACAAGCTGCTGTTGTTTCTACCAGAAGAGCTAATTTGAATGAAAATCAATTATAGGTATAAATACATTTCGCTTCATTCACGTGACTGGTGGATGGTGTACATGTATTTGGTAATAAACTTTCGATGACCTCGCAAAGTACAAATCAAATCGAAACAAAGCAACAAATGCACGAAAAATTGTGGTGGCTACAATTTACGAGCTTCTGTACATACCAGCATAATAAATTACAAGTGCATTCAAATTAATTACAATTTGTAACTGTACCATGTCATGTTATTCTATCTTTTGATTTGTCTGTGTGCGTGTGTTATTGCCCAACAACATTATACACATGATGGCTGGCAGGGGAAGGAAATATACATGTATTATTATGTTACATGTGAATGGTATGACATGCTAATGAGGTTCGTGATTATTATCTGCAAGAAATAGCATTTCATTGGTAGAGTTTGGAATATTATACTGTGTTACTTTTTTTATCACACCACATTTTAAAAGGCAAAAGTCATCATATGTCGTTCATTCTATGTGTTTGTCAACGTATTCTGACCAAAGATTACTTAACCCGTTGAGGGTGAGTCCTCGAATATACTTGGGCAGGTGTCTATGGGAAATGCGCGTTGTAGCTATATCGGCCCGCCCTCAACGGGTCAAGCAACGTCATAGAAACTGATCATGACCCTCTGTGTCTGTCAGGCACCCAGAAGATTTGAGATTTATACCTCGGCTTTCTGAAATCGCATTTCTACACGCGTCGTGTTTTCCGCATTTTGTTCAGAGCGAACATATCACCGTTCTATCGTGTAGAATCATTTGTTCTTGTGTAAAATGAGGACATTAATACATGTGACATTCAGACCATGGGTGAGCATCCCAATTTGTTCTTACTATCAGGGTGACATTTATCTATGATTGTGTTTTAAAGGGTCCGTATAGTTTTGGTTGAGACCAAACTTCATGTTTCTAACATTTTTTGGTGAGATAATGGGATGAAAGAACATGTAATTCTAAGTGTAATTTAAGTTCATTTGATGAAAATTGGTTTTAGAGAAAAAGAAAGAAAAAAAAAAGAAAAAAGAGCAATCCTAATAAAAGGTGGGACTCACCTTTTATGACGATCGCTATTTATACCCCCGCCAAACGAAGTTTGAAGGGGGTATATAGGAATCAGCGGACGGTCGGTCGGGCGGTCGGTCGGGCGGTCGGTCCGTTGCAAATCTTGCGTCGCGAACTACTTCCTCAGTTTTCAACCGATTCCCATAAAACTTGGCACAGATGTGTGCCTTGGGTTGTAGATGTGCAAGACGTATTTTTTGACAGTACCCAAAAGTACGTTGCTATGGTAACGGCATATTATGGGCAAAAATGGGTACAAATCTTGCGTCGCGAACTACTTCCTCAGTTTTCAACCGATTCCCATAAAACTTGGCACAGATGTGTGCCTTGGGTTGTAGATGTGCAAGACGTATTTTTTGACAGTACCCAAAAGTACGTTGCCATGGTAACGGCATATTATGGGCAAAAACGGGTACAAATCTTGCGTCGCGAACTACTTCCTCAGTTTTCAACCGATTCCCATAAAACTTGGCACAGATGTGTGCCTTGGGTTGTAGATGTGCAAGACGTATTTTTTGACAGTACCTAAAAGTACGTTGCCATGGTAACGGTATATTATGGGCAAAAATGGGTACAAATCTTGCGTCGCAAACTCCTCCCACAGTTTTTGATCAATTTTTATGAAATTAGGTACAGATGTTCATCTGAATATGTTAATGTGCAAGACACATATTTCTGCAGTGGCAAAAAGTGCGTTGCCATGGTAACGGCATGTTATTGGTAAAATATAGGGCAAAATGCTTCATGGCAAAACTGCTTCATCAGTGTTCTTCCAATTCTCATGGAATTCATATTGAATGTTTGTCTTAGGATATAGGTCAGCATGACACATTTCTTGACAGTGACAAAAAGTATGTTGCCTTGGTAACAGCTCACATATTATGAGCCAAAATGATGGAAAATTTTGTGTTGCAAACTACTTCCTCAGTTTTTGCCCAATTTCCATGAAACTTGGTACAGATGTGTGCCTTTGGTTGTAGATGTGCAAGACGCATTTTTCGACAGTACCCGAAAGTACGTTGCCATGGTAACGGCATATTAATGGCAGAAGATCAAAGAAAGATCTTGCGGATTTAACTACTTCCTCAGTTTTTTGACCAAAGCTTATCAAATGTTGTTTTGACCAAAGCTTATGAAATGTTGTTTGGCGGGGGTATAACCAGTCGCTGTAGCGACATTTCTAGTTTAACTTTGTTTTTGGATGTCTCAGGAATTCCAAAACCGTTTTTTATCAAATAAACTTTGAATTCCTCTTAGAATGGTATGCTTTGTACGTACTATTTCATATGTGGTTTCTTGGTATCTCGCAAAAGGTTGAAAGCCCAGTCCTCATCTCCACTAAAACAATTACTATGCCATCCATTTAACCCATAACGGATGATACGTTTTGCTACGCGTACACAGAATTCTCTGCTTTTGTATGGATCCATTTAAAATGCATTCCCGTTATAACGAAGTCCTCGAAATGAATAAATATATTCTTCGTACCGTCAATCCGAGGTAAAATTGATGCCTTTCATCATCAGGTGATTTGCCGAATAGAAACTAAATTTGTTTATGGAAAATTAGAATGGGTAGAAAAGATTTCCAAAAACATGATTCTACAAAGCGCTGAAGATGTGCTACTCGTATGTTTTGTGACGCATTGCAGAAACGATGTAAATTACACGTTGTAACACCTGTTTTGACCAAAGAGAACGTGCCAAAATCGTCAAATTTCCAACAGCCGAAGAAAGGTCGGAGCGTGACACGTGCGGTAATTTTCATCATGTGCGACGTGTTTCACAGTATCAACTCTCGCCACTTTCTACAAACAATTTTGCGAAAACTGTTGTCTAGCCGAGGAACATCATACATGTAGAAATCTCAACGGGGGCAGATACGAGGAGGTATGCTCTGTAATTTTGTATGAGATTGTGACGTAATATTTCTCTGTACATTGCCATGTATCAAATAAAGTAAAAATTAAATGCTTTTTATGAGGCTTTGCAAAGAATTTATTTTTTCAATGGTACTCTGTTTCCTTCTAAATTCACCCTTAATTCGATGGATGGACATGCACATGTATGTAAAATGCTTTTACGTAGCATGTCGAAGTGGCGATACCTACATGTGTTAGTGTGTGTGTGTGTGTGTGTGTGTGTGCGTGTGTGCGCGTGTTTGTGTGTGCTCTATAGGAGATCGAACAAAGTATTGTCAAAGCATAATTTCCAGAAACTTAACAAATTTCTTCACACTCATGGAATTCTTGCGTCGAGTTGTTTTCTTGCAACTGATTGACAAATTGCCGTACATCGACATATCACTCAATTATTTAGTGTCTAATGGAATCCATGATAAAAAATAATGGGCAGAAAACGTTCCGGCACGATACGGTTGTACATCCTTGGATCAGGAGGTCGTGGGGTCGAATCCTGCCCGAGTACGTATGCCCATTATTTTTCTATCGTGGCTTCTACTAAACATAGATTTACTTGCTTATTTACGTCGATGTAGGGCAATGTGTGAATCATTTGCAATAATAGTATAAACTTCGTTTGATCGAAATCAGTCACCAAAAATGTCAGAGACACCACACAGAAAACTTGGAATAATTTTGGATTTTGAATGGACTCTTAACATAGCTTCTTCCACTGTTTGTATCTGATTTTGAATTAGACTTGTTTTGTTTTTTTCTGACATCGTACAAGGAATCATAGCTGTTACGCACTGCTTGGAGAAGATTAATCTCAAGGGGAAGTTGTGCGATGTGATTGTATATATTATTTCTTATTTCTCGTTACCTCTGTGCAGCTGCGCATCGCTTTCTGAATGACCGACACTTCATTATCATAACTGAAAACATCGAGTGTTAGATATGAAGAACCACTCTGGTCTTCACTTCTTGCACTACCAAAAAGGAATATTAAGCAACACAATACGTGTCGGGGAGGAGGGGCGGTATATTTCTTGTGCCACTTCCGGATTACATCAGCTGACTAGCAAAAAAAAAAAAACAAAAAAAAAACAAAAGCAAAAGCAAAAACAAACACACACACACACAAGCCTCCCGTGCATTTTTTTTTTTTCGTTTCTCGTGCAAGTTCCGGTTTTCATCGGCTGATTAGCCCCCCCCCCAAAAAAAAAAAAAAAAAAAACAACAACCAAAAACAAACAAACAAACAAACAAAAACACACTTTTTTTTCTTTCTATTTATATGAGAAGGATTAAAGGGGGCGGTGTCTACATAGTTATGTCAGGAAAGATAGAGACAAGAAAGGGAAGATGAAATGACGAATCCATGCAAATTTGCAACATCACAGACCCTTAATTGGCTTCCCCCTTTCACTGGGCTCTTTCACTACCCTCATTCTCTTCATAATCATCAAAATTAGTCTCCGAGCTCGCTTTCGAGGTCGCAGTGATACGTACACTCGCTAGCAAGCATTTTTAGTCTGCCATATGTCAATGTGCCATTGAAGTGTTTTTTACAACCTTTTTTTTATGTTGTGCACAAAGACAAATTTGTTACCGTTGCATCCTCAATCATTTATCATTTTGTAAGTTTGTATTTTGCTGTTTCGTTGCAATGCGGAACACAGAGATTATGTATTAAAAACAAAACAAAACAAAACAAAACAAAACTGTAGGCCCTACACCAATTACGAAAAAGAAACAACATGACTCACCGTTATTACACTTAACCATATTCACACGAAAGTTTCACTTGTAATGACAATTTGATGTGGAATAACTTCTTATTACTTTTTTTTTATGATAGCATGTGACATCTTTCGAGTGATCTGTTGCATGCTATGTCAATTTACAAATTGCTTCGTAATGATGATTTTAAAAAAAATCTGGAACACAGTTTTATGAAAAAAAAAGGAACAAAATGATAACTTCGCATTTGTTTCATTATCCCAAAGTATATCAAGTATGTGTAGCAATTATTGCTCTTTCGGAAGATATAATAACTACACAGTGTCTTGGTTAACACATTTTACACGTTTTGGGTCCCCACGTAATATCTGGCGTTGCGGCATTTAAAACACAAAACAGCTTGTAAAATGTCATAGAAACCACAAAAAAGGATTATCAGATTAAGCTGAAGTTTTGCAGCATCTGTATGCAAATTCTCTTCATGATCGATAGCAATACCATTATCCTTTCAAAAGGGCAAAAATAAATAAAGTGAAGAGTGTGTAAAGAGATAATTATACAGTATAACAAAATTAACTAGAAATGTCGCTAAGGCGACTGGTATGCCTACGCCATAATGCATGATTCTCCTAATAGGTCTATATAGTACGTGTGGACAATGTGTGATTACATTTTCACAAAATTGGCAAAATATTAAAATAACAAGTTTGTCACAAATGTGTTGAATGTTCACCTTCCTTGACCTAGGTTTAATTTGATGAATAGGAGAGCATGTATTTTGGAATTTAAGGACATTAAAGGACAAGTTCACCTTCATTAACATAAGGATTGAGAGAATGTAGCAATATTAGTAGAATACATCATTGAAAGTTTGAGGAAAATCGGACAATCCGTTCAAAAGTTATGAATTTTTGAAGTTTTTGTGCAGTCACCGCTGGATCAGAAGACTACTGCAGTGTATGATGTCACATGCGTACAACAATATAAGGAAAATATAAAGAGAATTTCACAAAATTTCATCTTTTGAAAAAAGTACACATTCCCTTGACTCGTTACTGACATATGTTATGGGTAACATTATTCCCATTGCCTTTAGAAAGAGGCAAGTCAAGTGCTCTTTTATTATGCGAAAAAGTGAAAATATGTTTAATTTTCTTTACATTTTCTTTATACTGTTGTACTCATAATAACACGAGCCTTAGTAGTTTCCTCATCCAGCGGTTCCAACACAAAAGTTAAAAAAAAAATCATAACTTTTGCACCGATTGTCCAATTTTCCTCAAACTTTCACTGATGTGTTCTACTAATATTGCTGCATTCTCTTAATCCTTATGTTAATGAAGGTGAACTTGACTTTGACCCTTTCATAAGTTTATGCACTGAGTAATTTTCAAGGTATGGAGAAAAAGTGCACTTTCTGTATTGAAAAGTGCATTGTTACCATTTTCATCTGGCCTTTGACCCTAAAATTCATAGGATAATCACTGTCAGGCAGAACATGCATATATGTAGTAAGTTTCAAGATAACTTGAGCAACTTTCGAGATATGGGGGAAAAAGTTAGTTCAGGCAAAAGAAAAAAGAAAGTTTCCAGAGAATCTCTATTAGGTTATACATAAATACACCAAGTGTAAAAAAAATAAAATAATAATAATCTTGCTGGCATTGCATAAATATGAGGGAAATAGTAAAACTTTGAAGTGTTGCCCTTGACCTTTGACCCCTGACCTTTGACCCCATAAACCCTAAATTCTCTAGATAATCAATGCAAGTCAGTACATGTATATATGCTATGTTCCATGAAGATACCGTGAACAATTTCCAAGGTACGGAGAAAAAAGTGAAGTTTTAATATTTTTCTTGACCTTTTGACCTTTGACCTCATGACCCCAAACTTTCACTAGAGAATCTTAATTGGGTAATACATGTATACACTAAGTTTCAAGAAAATATCTTCAGACGTTGCATAGATATGGTGGAAATAGTGAAATTTTACGTATTTGACCTTGACCTTTTGACCTTTGACCTCGAGCATGTGCACCCAAAAGTTGACAGGCACAACTTCACCCCCTAATACACATACGTGCCAAGTTTCATTAGGATACCTCAAAAGGTTTTTTAGTTACGCTGTCCACAAAATTCGGACGGACGGAAGGACGGACGGACGGACAACCCGAAAACATAATGCCTCCGGCACCACTTCGTGGCGGAGGCATAAAAAGGGCACCCTATACGTACGTACGGACATTATTCTCGAGGAAAACGTTATAGAAAAGACTGCAAAACACGATGACCATTGTATATTTCTTCTATGATCTGTAACTAAAACTGGGTTAACAAGGAACTAAAAACTATATAAAAATCTACCCCCCCCAAAAAAAAACAAACAAAAAACAAAAACAAAAAACAAACTCGCTAGACTGACCCATTTTGCCTATTTTGAGTTCTCACATAAACACGACGCCTTCGGCATTTTGTTGATTACCTGATGTACGGTCGCATATGATTTTGGATATATAACGGATTTGTTTCCTGATGTCAGCCTTTTCAAAGAATATAGATAATCAAATGTCATGTCCATGCACCCAAATAATATTGATATCAATGTTTATATTTCTCTTTTTTTTTTCCTACACAGGAAGAATTGCCTTGGCTCTGACTTTAAGACTGGTAACTTTTCAAAATCCTCACTGAACTTTTACGTTGATTGTCGGTGGTTGAACTTCAAGAAAATGTTTTCTCTTTGAAAGTACATTTTCTTTAGCAGGAAGTTCGCCTTCCGATTTCCGTGGCTTCCTAATGGAATAAGTTCCGTTGAACGAGATGTACATTGTTGTTGTTTTGTTTTTGAAGGTCAATTTGTCTGCTACTCTTTGGGTACTTGCCAGTTACTGCCTGCAACCCACTGCTCAGCAATACTTTGCTAAAAAAAAATGCAACCTCAAACAAAATCATATTGGGAAACGAAAGGGGGAAACTAAGAATTTTCTGTGAACTCAAACTTCAAATGACAAAGGAATTGATATGTAAGGGCACAAAGATGATTATATGAACAGAATAGCTTTATTTCATTCATTCAATTTAGTAGTTTGTGATTCATGGGACAAATTCAAGAGCCAAATATCATTTACAAGTTTCCTAATTTGAGAAATCATTCAAATTCCTCCCATTTTAGTTAATATTGCCTTCTTCTGTCATTTCATTTGAATTTGGATTTGTCAGAGAATTTTTCATTTTCCTCCATTACTTTCGGCCTTTATTGATTTTTTTTTATATTATTAAGATCATGCGTTTATTTTTGCAACTGAATTCATGTTGTTTATTGTGATTAATTTGTCATTGTTCTTATGGTTACATGGAAGAGCATTTACACATGAATAACAACTTGTTCATTTTTGCAATTCTTACATTTGTGCCTTGGAAGAAAAAAACAAAGGTGTTCACTCATGCGTAAAGGTCCCCCTTTTATTGACTTACCAAGTTGATACACCCAATTAAATTACCTTTTATATGGTGTATAATACATTAACCTTTACCCAAACATTCTATGAGAAATATGAACTTGAAAAAAAGTGTTAACTTTCTTTTTTTGATGAGTGTACAATGGTGTAGTACATGTATTAATAATTATGTATAGGCCTTCATAGGCAATCATAACCTCCACTACACTCCCCCGAGGACACGGCCATTACAGTATGTCGCTTTTGACAATTTTTTTTTTTTTTTTACTTCTTAACTGTCGCAAATGATATTGTGATTGTGATGCATCATCAAAAAAAAGCCATTTAATTTGTGTGTGTGTTTTGTTGTTCTTTGGGTTTTTTGTTTGATATGAAATAGTCACATGAATATGATTTGATTTGATTCGATTTGATTTATTCTGTGTATGCCTTTTTTTTTTCTGTCAAATACATCACTTTTCTGCAATTTCATTACATTGTACAAATTAACTGTCAAAGAGTAGCATGAATATTTTCAAAAATTATCATAATTTTAATTAATTACATACATCTGTATTACAACTACGTGAGTTACATCTTAATTTGCATACGGAACGATTGCCAAGAATAAACACAAAGGTTGATTGTGTGGCAACCGGTAACGAATAACATAACAATGAAGAAAAACAAGGAGGTCCAACATAATGGAATAAGGGTTAGAGAGAAGAAGAAGAAGAAGAAGAAGAAGAAGAAGAAGAAGAAGAAGAAGAAGAAGAAGAAGAAGAAGAAAAAGAAAAAGAAGGGATGGGGAGGGGATGATAAAAACATCCTTGCCAGATCAACTCGAGATATTTATATACCTAAACACAAACATATTATACATGCACATAATTATACTCATAAGTTACAGTGATGTATTCACATATTTATAGTATTGCTTTTGTAATATAAAAATTGCGTTGTAGTCACATTGAAAGAGAGAGAAGAAAAAGGAAACAAAACAATCATTTACAAAGCATAACATTCTATTATGTTAATCGCCTTTGCAGGGCACAGAGGACCATGATTTGCGCGACATAACATGAATAATGAACAACAGAGAAAATATGATTCCCAGTTTAGATCAGAGAAGCACAGTATACTGCAGATGCATCCGCAAGTAAGAAATATACATAATAGATATAGTGATGAATAAAGAATGAGTCATGAAGGGTTTCTACGTAACGTATCACTGGTACTGTGAGTTTTTTTTTTTTTTGATGAATAAACAGACTTGATGTTACGTAACTCAAGTGGAAGTTTATTCGAAATATATGGGCCAGCATGTCGTACGGCTTTGCGTGCTGAGAGTGTTTGGGGTTATAAGTTTCTGCGTTCACCTGGAACATGATTATCTATACATGAAGAGGGTAATAAATGAGTATGAAAGAGGAACATCAAAAGTGCATTAAGGTGTGGATATCATTTACCTTTAAGGTCTGAAAACAGAAGAAAATGGGATCTGTGTGATTATTGTAACCAGCATTTGCACATTTTTGGGGGCAATTTTAGTATGGTATTGGCAGATACCAAGTTTGCCCATATCATTTTACAATAGACGTACGGTAGAATGAGTGCATTATAAAGCATAATCAAAATATCCAAAGATAAACAATGTTTGAGTTTACCTAGTATTCCAACATTTCGAGCAATAGGAGATGGAATATTATATCACATGATCATTCCAACTAAGAGTCTCATTGATTACATTAAATTCCAAGGAATTCAGTGGATGTTGTCCTTTCAAGAGGAACATCCATAAAAAACACCCGATCATTATTACTTCCAATCAATTTCCTTGCATGTTTAGAATGTGTATAATTCATGTTTGTTGTTGTTGTTGTGAATTCAAAGATAAAATACATATTACCTTTGAACCACTGTGACAATTTTGGTAATTCATTATCTAAAGATCTAATGAGACACTGAAAATCTGAGTTTGAGAAAAATACATTGATGTCATCACCTATACTTGTAACGTTAATGATTAACATAGAGTAAAAAAAAAAAAAAGAACAGTGACCCAAGAATTGATCCTTGCGGCACTCCACATTATCCACTGATCAACAATGTTTCCGAATTACTGAAATAAAAAAAAAAAATGTAAATTGCTTTCGATCATTAACTTGCGACAAGTTTCAGAGCTGTTTTTCTTATACCACATCATAATGTAGCTTTGATAACAAAATAGAATGATCAAGCGTATCAAATGCCTTGCTCAATTAAGTCCATGAAAACCCTGAAAATATGCTTTTGGTCATCTAAGGCATCTGATACTCGCTCATATAATTGCGCAAGTGCAAAGTCAGTCGAATGCGATTTTCTGAACCCATACTAATCAGGATATTGTGTTTGGTTGAAAAATGTTCAGTTTATCTAAATATTTCAGAAAAGATGGGTAACAGAGAAATGGGTCGGTAATAACTCATATTCGAGGTATCATCATTATATACACGCAGGAATAACTTTTTTATTTCTAATCCTAAGTGGAGTAGGAAATACTCCAAATAATAAAGAGAGATGAAGGATATGACAAAGGGGGGGGGGGGTAATAATCGATCATATGATCTGTTTCAGAAAAAACAGTGCTGATTTTATCGTAACCAGCAGAAAGTATTGATTTCAGGCAGTCAGGGGTGATGTTATATGCATAATTTTTGTATAATCAGTAGGCTTGAAGAAAAATTGAAAGGGTTACACAGATTATAAACATATTGACGAAAACTTGTTCCATGACAATAAACTTTCTTAGCCGATTAGGGCAAAAACAAACAAACAAACAAAAACAATTCATTAAAGGCATTACCATGCTAAGCTTTAAATTAATTACCGACATACCTTATTGCAAGGAAAATGTTAAGAAATAAATGAAAGTTAGAAAATAGCAGAAATTGTTTCGGTAAAGTCAGCTTCATGCGCATTTGTCTATTATGATGATGTGCGGGGTATGAAATTTATAAAGTGGATTGTTTCATGTTTCAAGTGCATTGGTGTTTGTTCTCGTCTGTTACTTCTCTTGCATCATGAAAACCATTTTCTCAATTTTGCTCTGAAATCTACTAGTCGAAACCAGCAAATACAGGGATTCAAAACACCATTTAGGGACGCGAGAAGCTGACAACATCCAAATGGAACAATCAAATAATGGAAATTGTCAACAATCACAGTGAATGGGTTTATGTATGTAGTGGCAATGCTTAGCGGGAGAAAACATACTAGTGACGTACCGGCAATTAATGCAAACGTCACGAACAATTTTTTATTGTTTCTATTCCTCAGCGCTACAACCTCATTTTCCAAATTTACACTTCGAAATGACATAATAATTGTCCTGTACAGCAAGAAGTAAATTGCTAGCATGGCTGCTTGGCTGACAAGCATAAGAGCAGAAATCCCGATGTAAAGTTTGCCATCTTTAAGAAGGCACAAAATGGAGTATGCAAAAACGACGAACCAAGCAAAGACAATCGCCAATATCAATCTTTTTGAAGTGACTCTGTGCTCGTGATTCAGTGGGTCCAGACGTATCACAATCAGTCGGTATATAGCAATCCCTAGTGTAGTCAGCGTCGACATAACCGTTGCAGGATTAAAAACTAGAAGTGCAAATTCTTGTAGATGTATGCTTGTCTCATCATTGTTCGACTGATTTGCGCCTGTCCCAGTCAGCTGATTTGTAGATAAGAGAGAGAGAGAGAGAGAGAGAGAGAGAGAGAGAGAGAGAATATAGGTCAAAGGGCATAAAATCTGGCCATTATACTTCTTTACATAAAGACAATTCAAATGAGTATCACAAATACCTTTTGTAGAATAGAATCAGACATTAATAAAAAGCTAGCAAGACAATATTTTGAGACAATTTCAGATATCAAAGTGTATTGTCACGTTGTCCTCAAGAAAAAACAAATTCGATTATAGCTTTTATAAAGAAATTGTCTATTACAGTTTCGTGTTTTTTTTCTGTTGTTTTGAAAATAATTTCCAAAGGGCTCGAAAGGCACTTTCACGTTATTACGTTACAATGCTTGGAGAACACAATCATCATGCTGTATAAGAAGAACATGATTACATGACCCCGGGGGGGGGGGGGTGTTTCATAAAGCTGTTCTTAAAGTTTCGAACGACTTACGAGCGACTGGTGATCAGTTCTTGTGCTGAATTGTTGAAATTCTAATAAGAAAAGTACATCATAACTGATCGCCAGTCGCTCATAAGTTGTTCGTTATTGAGAACAGCTTTACGAAACACCCCCTATTATTGTGTTTGAATATGATTTCTCGAAACTACATCGCTATTTCATGGTGATCGCATTTGGCCCAATGTGTTGATATGATAATCACCATGCACTGAAAAATAAACTCCTACTCATGAGGATATGAGATTCAAAATGGAATGGTCACGTAACAAAATCGCGAATGATATTTCACCTACTTCTAAAGCAGGCAAAAAGTTATCTTTTATCGGATATGTTGTACTTTTGTGTGTAGGAAGACGACGATATTCCATGAAATTATGCATGTTGATTTGTGCTGATATATGATACCCTCAACATCACTTTTGCGGTGAAACGAATATCTAGAAACATATATTTTCTAATTTTTCTTCTATTTTTCTTCAGATTACTTGGATACGTCCACAAAAAAAATCCTTCCAAACCAATATCCTGTTGTGACCTCATCTGCCAATCATTGCTGAAAGTACTGATATGTTTAACAAAAAACACTGGAATGCACCTTCCCCTCGACTCAGCATGACTTGCATGTTTCTGTGATATTAATGTGACTAACAAAAGACATGGCGTTTCAAACCGATATTCTTCATTAATTGGCATGTCCAAAAAACAAACAAACAAACAAACAAACAAACAAACAAACAAAAACATTGATTATATCGTGCTCCAAACTCATTCAATATACTTATTAGTAATGCTATAGTCATGACGTGATTTGATGGGTGATTACACGGGTTATAGTTTCAAAGCTTATAAAAGATTACAGGAGGGGTATTTTTTTACTTCACTTGAAAGAAAAACCAACAACAAAAGTTTGTGGTGACATTCTTACTGAAGACATGAGCACTGCAGAAGAATACGTAGCGCCGGACAAGGCTGCCAGACAGTCAGAGAGGGCCAGATTAAATATGAGAACATTCTGCGTTGTTCGCAAGGATCGACTTGCCAGAATCTCAAACATTGTGAAGAGGTTGATCATGGTAGCTATACAGGAGACGAAAACCACAGTCCATTGTAAAGGTGCACCCATTAATTCATCGTAGTTAGGCCTACCATAACCCACGTAGTCTTTACTACTCCAATTGTACCACGAAATGTTTTCCATCGTGTAAATGCGAGAATGCTTTTGTCGACAGAAACCAAAAAGCTGTTTCGTGTTCGCTTGGCAATGAGTGAATACTGACGTATGACTCGTAATTTTCCACCCTGTATAATCAATACAGAATGAGCGCACCATAACTGCATACCTAGAATAAACTGGAACCGAAACTTCCCAAGTTCATGCTAAGCGGAAAATTAGGTTATACATCTATGTGCCTGGAGCTATAGTTTAACCAATAACAGGCCAGATACGCTTCATCCCGTACTAGGTTTCGCAAACCCTCGCAGACGCCACGCACGTGATATCCTGTAGTTGAAAAAGCACGTGCAGCATTTCGTTTTCAAAATGATATTGATAAATAACTCGCCTATATTCAATTTTCCTTTGGGGGGGGGGGGTAATGAAGGACAGTTGTTATAACAGGGGTCAATAAGTTCATATCAAAAGAGAAAAAGAAATAAAAAAAGTGGCCTCCTACGGTGTTTGTGCGAGAGCGTGCGCTGGTGCGATTTGAGTTAATTAAGCACGTGCAGCCTTTCGTTTTCAGATAATTATGTGTTGAATGCTATACTCTGAATGATTTGATAAAACCTGATCATGTTTAATTTTCTTTTTCTTGGGGGGGGGGACAGTTGTTTAGACAGGAGTTAAACGTGTAATAGAGACAAATTTCCTCTTTAAAATGATAGATAAATTGCCCATGTTTCATTTTCTTTTTTTTTTCTAAGTGGAGAAGAGGGAGGCAATGGAGGACATTTTTTTTTTTGTATGTTAACACATGTTACATGTTACATAAATACCTCGGACTTCTGCTGTTGAGAGTTCGGAAGACTTCTACATTAACCTGCGGAAGATCTGGACACATTTCTATGATATTGTGGGTACTACTCTGTGAATGAAGGAAGAATAGTTAATGGAAAACGCAGATAAACGAATGATTGAAATGAATGTAAAAAATGAGCCATGATTTGGATGCCAGAGGGATAGCGTAGAGTTGGTATCGACTGCAACATATTTAAACATCGATATAAATTTCTATTTTACCACTTTATAGTTACTCTATCAAAAGAAGGAAGACCGTAAGCCTATAGTGCTAGACCGCTGAATCTGCCTTTTGTTCAATGGCTTCTTGCAAACTGTATGGTCGGTAATACGATCGACCCCTTCCCGTGGTAGGTAAAAAAAAAAAAAGAAGAAAGTAAACGAAGGTGAACAGGGTTAAAGAAGAATGTGAATGGCTCGTTGGCGATTTAGCTCAAGCATGATTGTCAACTCGCCCAACGAGTGCAATTTACTACGTTGCCTTTTCCTTGATGTGTGAATAGTTTGGAACCTGACAATGGGTAATGTGTGACTTTTTACCGTATCCATAGTAACGGCTGTGCGTCAACTGCGACTTGAAGAATGATCGCCGTGGATTTTTCGTTGGACCGGTCATTTGTGTTTACATTGGACACGTTTCATACGCATACCTTTATACAAAGATCTTTTAACTGGCCACGTGTTATTACTGTGTATCTTTTTCGTACTGGATGAATTGTATAAAACCTATCGATGCGGGAGTCCGTCAAACTTTCTAGCTGCATTGGAGAATTAAAAAGAAAGAAAGAAAAGAAATAAGATATGGGGAAAAATTGAGCAAATGATCTACTCATCTACGAAGTGCCACCAAGCCCCGAGATAAAACCATACTGGATGTGTTGTTCACAACTCCCGTACATTTATATTTTTCTTCCATGTGAACAAACAATAAGAGAAAATGCTAAGTGAAAATAATTCTATCCCGATACGAGTTTAGATTACAAGGTATCACGCAACTCGATTTTGTAAGCAACGCGAAATAACCTCCTGCCTATTTGTAGTTATCAATAATTAGATATTAAAGGGTATGTACAATTTTGGTTGAGGTGAGGATTTAGCTTTTAACGTTTTGCGAGATATTTAGAAACCACTCCATGAGATGTCAAAGATCATGTAATTCTAAGGGGTATCAAAAGTTTATTTGATGAAAATCGGTTTTGAAATGGCTGAGATATCCAAAAACAAGGTGTGGCCTGTCGCCTTCCATTATCATTACTTTTTATTTTATATCTCAGCCATTTGAAAACCAATTTTCATCAAATAAACGTTGAATCCTTCTTAAAATTACATGCTCTTTCATATTTCATAAGAGGTTTCTCATTATCTCATTTAGGAATGTTATAAACCTGAATCCCACCTCAACCAGTACTGTACAGTCCCTTTAAAATGTTGACATTGTATCGTCATTGCGAGGTACCCGTAATCAGTTCAGATTGTTTAGTGATGCAGTTATTTATCGTTCATGTGTGACTTTGTTTGAATAATCACTCTCCTTTCCGTGGGTATATACGTTTTATTTTATTCATTCATTTATTTCTTTATTCATGTATGTATTTATTCATTTATCTATCTATTTATTCATTTATTTACATATTTATTTATTTATTTATTTATTCATTCATTCAGTCAGTCATTCATTTATTCATCTATTTCATCTACTTATTAAATTATATATCCAGTCATTTATTTATTCATTCCTTTATGATTTTTGTTTTAAGGTAAGAAAAACATTCCATTCAAAATTTGCGTTAACGAGAATTTTATAATATATCTCATCGAGTTAGTGTTATAGGTCAGGTTAAAAATAGGTAGATTTAACAAATTCATTTCATTCGAACCGTAAACGTGACCAACAAGAATATCATGCGGAAAGCGAAACATGGAAAAATGGAAAGCAAATGGAAAGCAATCTTAATGGATATATTATGTATACACGTGTAAAGCAATATCTGCTCCTTGGACCGTTTCATAATATTTATTTCGATTGAAGCTTGGTTTCAAATTGCACACGGCCTTCGGACAATTCCGGGGTATATATGGAGCTGTTGCAAATGCACACTTTCGTATATCGTTTCTATTCATATCAGCGGAGAGCGGATGCTACCATTGAACAAGGCATCCATTCAAATTCTGACTGCTTCGTATATTCTATACACCTGCGTTTCATATTTGGGTAAACAAAGGTATAGCGGTCATATCAATCCAAGGGTGAGGCAGAGAAGTAGGACTCTCGGTCAATCCTCACTGGCATTGACTGGACGTTTTTACATGGAAGAATTCAACGAGCAGGATGACCATTATAATTCCTTTTGGCCCTATAAAACAAAACATTGATAAAATTTGACATTACTTGTGATCATTGGTGACAGAGAGCCACAAACTTGCACTGTAATCCAGTGATACTTAGTAATAATGACTTACCTTAAGCAAATTAATACAGCCCGTGGGAATAGTGGTTATGGAAGACAGGCTAACAGAAACTTCTTTTTTTTTCGCTCTTTATTTAATGTGCTACACAATGATTAACAAGAACAATATTTTGATAAGTTTCTTCGATTCTGTAAGATATCAAAAGAGCACTTCACCTATAGCTCCGACCAGAAGACCTACATATAGTCAGAGAAGAATATATATATATATATATATATATATATATATATATATATATATATATATATATATACATTTCTTTAGAAAAGAACATATTTTTGTGACCCGTCACTAAAATACATCAAGGTAAATGATTAAGTGTATAATGTAATTTGATATGATATAATGTACTGTAGTACATAATATGATATAAATAATATAGGATGTGAGGAATGTAATAATGTATATAGGTACAGGTATTTTATAAACACACACACACACACACACACACACATATATATATATATATATATATATATATATATATATATATATATATATATATATATACATACATGCATACATACATACATACATACATACAATATTAGAAGTTCCCTTTAGATTTTTTATTTCGTTTTACAGCAATGGTTCTAGATTTCAGAGAGGGCTGCTCATCAATTCACATGTATATGTAATGTCAAAGTTCATGTTTTTTGAACGGATTGTCCGATCGTGTGTGTGTGTTAGTGTTTTTGTGTTTGTTTGTTTGTTTGTTTTGTTTATTGAACATTCCCTGAGTGTCTCACCACTGTCTCCGTACCTGTGAAATCCCATGCATATACTATATTGGGGAAAACTGTCCCATAAATAAACAATCACATCCATCTTACCCTCCTTTATTTTAATGATATAAGCAAGGCCCTATTAGATAACCCCAAGCAGTATAAAGTATTATGGAGTATCTTACGTAATGAGATGCTCAGGGAGGATACATCAAAATAGGCAGCAAATTGAGGAGAAAAACGAACACCGCATACATAACAAATAGGAATATCAAATCGCTTATTAGATCATCACCAGCGATGACATAAGAGGTTGTGTCCATTGCGGTCAACTTGACGCCTGTTTTATTTGCTTTACTTATTTACCTATTCTATTGCCTGGTATGATGTAATCGCGCAAAATAACTGGGTGGCTAGAAACATGTCACAACTTTGTTCTGAATCTTGTTCTATCTGTGGAATATTTTCTGTCAATCCATCTGTTGATGTATACGTCACTTTAATCTCATCGCTCTTTTTATTGTGAATCATATTTCTGATATCGGAAATCATATATACTAATAAATTACGCCATTATTTTAATCTAGATCCGTTCTATCAATGCTATGTTTACTATGGATGTCCCAGCAAAATTATGCAAATCTCGTTAAAATGTATTAGTATGAGGCCTGTTAGTAACAATAATATTCTCAGTATTATCATCTATTCATCTACATGTAAGCCTATTACTACTACTGGTACTGGAGGACGTCCAACACAGTAGGCGTTGTTAGTATACCATAGAGAATGCAATTAACACACATTTAGTAGAAGTAACAGTAATACCAGTTTTTATCATCCTTTTAATATACGTTGGTACACTACTCCAAAGACCACTAATATAGTTTGCATGCTAATTGGTGTCACGCAAACTCAAGATTATCAGGAGTTTATCTTGACCTGACGACTAAGAAATTAATGTTCTCGATGATTTACGATAATTTACCAGTGTCTGGAAAATTTCCGTGTCAGATGAAATCAAATATTTAATGTTCAATGTATAAGTATGTGCAATGATATTGTTAGATGAACCGTCAAATTCTATCTATTGTAGCATGATACGCGAGGTCTAGAAGTTCAAAGAACAACGACCAGCAGTCACATGATAACTTGTCATTGGCCAGACGTCGACGTGTCTTGTGTCATTAAAGGTATTATTTATACCATTTGCAGACGAAACAAAAACCTAGCTTTCGTGCTTCAAAATAGTTCTAAAGTGTGGTTTAAGGATAGCACAACCAATGTAAAGATGAAAATTAGTATACTCACTGATAAGTACATTGTTAATTATGAAGAGAAATGTGAAAAATAGCAATTATAAAATTTTTTCTATAATAAACCATGTACAGCTATTGTTTATTGGAAAAAATAATGTTATTTCTTTATCATTTTCAGGCTTTAGTGCGAAATTTTTATAAGGTAGGATGTTTTGCGATACAACTGACCTACACATAATAGTATGCATCATTGTGATTTTCTAAATCACTGCTCATAATGGTACATAGTACCTTGAAATAGCACATTGTGCCTTGCCACTAAATCACTGTTTTATCCACATGCGCACTGCGTGACATTTACTATTCGAGGTACTTGTGCCTATCGCTCAAGAGTTTTTGGCGTTCATGTACGACGTACTTTGTGGGTCTCACGCTTTCATCAAAAGAGCGCCATCTCAGGAGGATTACCCAATCTATGTAACATATCAAATGTGATACGTTACATAGTTTATACGTTTACATTCTAAAAATCCTAGTGTATTGTTCATAGTATCAGCATCGTTATATCAATGAGTAAAATGTACAATAATAGAAGAATTTAAAATGAATATGTTTTATTGGTATAACAAATTGGTGCTGTTGTTGTTTTGTTCCAGTGTTCTACGTCTTACAAGCTTGGCTTTTTTAGTGGAACACTGTTTGTGTTGGAACCTCTGGATGAGGAGACTACTAAGGCTTGTGATGTCATATCAGTACAACAGTATAAAGAAAATGTAAAGAAAATTCAACAGATTATTTGCACTTTTTTTCGCATAATAAAAGAGCACTTGACTTGCCTCTTTCTAAAGGCAATGGGAATAATATTACATGATATTACCCATAACATATCTCAGTAACGATTTAAGGGAATGTGTACTTTTTTCAAAAGATGAAATTTTATGAAATTCTCTTTATATTTTCCTTATATTGTTGTACGCATGTGACATCATACACTGCACTAGTCTTCTCATCCAGCGGTGACTGCACAAAAACTTCAAAAATTCATAACTTTTAAACGGATTGTCCGATTTTCCTCAAACTTTCAATGATGTGTTCTACTTAATATTGCTGCATTCTCTCAATCCTTATGTTAATGAAGGTGAACTTGTCCTTTACAGTGATTAGATAGTGCGGATTCCACTGCGAGGTCAATGATAAAATTATCGTCATTCGTTTCAACCTTCAGAAATTAGGTCAAACCGGAAGGAAATTGGCGGCTCCCCCCCCCCCCCCAAAAAAAAAAAAATCTTGTGGCGTTTTCATTTCATTGAACTCGTAAATGAGATGGTGCAAGCATTCATACTTTTCATTAACGACTTGCAGCTGTTGCAAGGGGTGGGGGTTGTGAAAAACAATATAATAATTATCTATCATACTTTTCTTATGGAGTCAATTTTCAGCCGCACTTGTTTCGACTTATCGCAAACCTGTGAACCATTTTCCTTCCTTCTGCGGATTGAACAAAAGTAGAGATTTACTGGATGGTTATTAGAATCCTTCACTAATGTTGGGATCAACAGCATGTCTATCTAGAATGCATACTACGAGAATGCATCTATAGTTTTTTTTTTTCCAGTAGCTACAGGGTTTTCATTAAAAAAAAAAATATGTAGAGTAAGATTTATTTATCCATTCACACAAATATGCTCATATAGTCATTTAACCAAATGCAATTAAAGTTTGTTTTGACAATTAATCCTCAATAAGAGGTACACTGAACACTGCTGAAAGTTTTGCACGCTAAACATGGTAAGATTGTAAATCAATAGAATAAAAATACCATTGCCTGTCAATTTATGGATAAAAGGTGTAAAGGGATAAACCACAATAAGTTGTTTGAACACTAGTGTCTCCTGTGAGTCAATCCCTAAAAGTACATCACCATACACATAGAATGCCAGTCGGCATTCTTCCAACATGAATCTCGATAGTTACGTGGGTTTGTATGCACCTTGTCGCGGAGCCATTCTTTTTATCGAAAAGCACTGTGCATGTCTTCAAAGACAGGATTAAAACGCAACCATAGAAATAGAATAGAAAAGCGCGTTCATTATATGTGCCGGCCTCCCCTCCCTCCCCCCCCCCAAAAAAAAAATAAATAAAAAAATGTATACATACCTTCCCTTTTAGGACATAATTTCACACCATTCAAAGAAATGTCTTTGTATTGACATAAACATTATCAGAAAACGGATGAGTAATTTCTCAATGGATTGACTACTCTAAACAGGCTGTAGATTTTAAGTTCAACATACACTCACACATTTTTTGGTAGAGACAACACTATGCAGGTTGAAATGTTTTCGCACACCTAACAAACGATGACCTTTCTACTATCCCACAACAAAAGTCACTGGACAAGGGATGAGCAGAAATAGCTTATTTCGGTCTTAAAAGTCTTAACACGGATGGAGGCGGAGGATGAAGGTATAGTGACCTGATTCCTTAAAGGTGGCCTCACACTATGCGGTTTTTTTCTTGCGACTGCTTGCGGTTTCGAGAAGTCGCACGCGGTTCTCGACCGCATGCGACTTCTCGCGACTTGGAGGCGTCCGCAAGCCTTGCGACCTCCTTGCGGCTGCTGTCAAATTTTGAACATGTTCAAAACCTTGCGATCGTCTGCGGTTGCCTCTGCGAACCCTTGCGACCGGCTGGAATTTCGCAAGCCTTGCGGTCGTTGCGCTGACACTATGCGACTCGATGATTGCGATCTGGCAACCGCAACAGATCGCAAGCACTGCGATCGAAAAAAGCGCATTTATAGTGTGAGGCCACCTTAAAACACCCAACCACGGGCACACGCACGCACGCACACACACACACACACACACACACACACGCACACACACACACACACACACACACACACACACACACACACGATGAAGTGAATAAAGAGGGATGGGCCTTTTCACATGTGAAAATGTAGGGCTTTAGTTGGGTATGTATTAACTTGTAGAGCAATATAGTGGGTTTTTTTCTGTCACGTCAGTATCAACTCGCTGATATGTCTATTACTATGCGTAGATATATGCATACGTGTGTGTGTGTGTGTGTGTGTGTGTGCGTGTGTGTGTGTGTGTGTGTGTGTGTGTGTGTGTAGAAGGGGATGCAGCGCACAAAATAAATCTGGAACTTTCCGAAAAAGAAATGGCTTTCGTTCCGGTATCATGACGTTAGTAAATACCTTCTATTCGTGTTCGATAAGGCGTAGCGATGAGCTCATAATATCTCAGACTGCGGGTCTTTTCCCCAATAGTGTTGAAGTCCCAAAGGAAACTGGGAAACAGCGCATGAAATTGGACTAGAATGAGGAGTCTATCAGTTCAACTAGCAAGAACAGAAAAATGAATAATTCAAGAACACCATAAAATCTCTTTTACTCTAATTGCTTGAACTACGTATATATTTCAATTCGTCGACTTTATAGTTCAGTGTGTACATTGGCGGTCGATGCTAAAGCCTCACGGCCTGGTATTGGTAGTAAATATGCACAGTGCCCGTGAATCTAATCCACAGTTAGAAAAAAATATTTGTAAACAATTAAGCAGGTGGAATTTTCGTAGTTTAATATGCTCCGGTTGAGAATTTAAGGAGTGATGACACAATGAGCATACTTTAGTATTACAAGCATGCCATGAAACATCAGTCTCGATAATTTTATTAAAAAGAAAAGAGGCTATACATGGGTTTTGAGACTACTTTTTGGATATAAAATCCACTTGTTTGCTTGTTTGATGTGAAAAATGTTTTGTTTAAGTGTGTAATCTTTACCCTTTTGTTTAGTGTTTGCACAGCCCATACAGAGCGTACCATAATAGTTTGTTCATAATAATGTGCTTCCTACCGTCACATTCATTATAATCTTAATAATCATTTTTGCGCACATTGTAAATATTGAAAGTAATTCCCTCTTCAAGTTATTGCCCTTTGATAGAATAGGAAGCCAAGGAAAAACATGTTGTGGATACAACACCGTAGAGCGGGAAACAAGTACTAGTAGCCTAATTAAGATGACCCCAGCCGACTTCAGCTAAAATACACGCTCTCAATGTCAATGTACATATCACAAGAAGCCAAGAATTAATAAAAAACCAGCGACCTGCCAGCAAAGTTGTAAATAGTGTTACACAATCGTAGGCATCATGGTGTATTGCATAATTTTGCAAGAAAGTACCGGCATTACATAAAAATAACACCAACGTGATCGCTTACTGATTTGTCCGTTATCTGTTTTATGAATTGACATATAAGTTGCCGGTATTCATTTTATACTACTAACACTGACTTTATGCTACAGATATTAGTAGGATCACCTGGCAAGCAGTCACATGACTACCATGGAATATCCAAAGTTGTCAGGTGCTGTGACTTCACGTGGGCTGCACTTTTCATTATTATTATTTTTTTTTTCTACTACAACTTGCACTATATCTCTAGTTGTATTCGAAAACATGATATAGCTTCCTATAGTACCTCAGAGGTTCGATCACGGAATTATGCATGTTTTATGATTTACAATTAAAACACGAGCTGTAGTTTGCGTGTTTCAAATTCAGAATCATTTAAAGGGAAATAATAAGTCCAAACATAAGTAAATTAGTCTGATAGGAAAGAGTAAAATATTACGAGTTCAACGGTATGAATTTGATCAAAATCGAATGAAAAATAAAAAAAAAGTTATGACATTTTGAAGTTTCGCTATTTTGGGGGGAAGCAATTCTTGAACAGTCAATATGAATATGCAAATGGCAAAGTGAGCATTTTTTTTTTCATGAGAATTTTTGTCATTTTTGTATATGATCAATGGAAAATAGTGAGGGTATGACATGGTAAGCTCACACATTTGCAAATTCATACCCACTGTACAAGAACTGTTTTGCAGAAATTAGCAAAACTTCAATATTTCATAACTTCCTTATTTTTCATCCGATTTCAGTCAAATTCTTACCACTGAACTCGTCAAATTTCACTCTTTTTTTACTAGGCTAACTTGTATTTGGACTGCATTTCCTACTTTAAGAATTATCTGAAACAAATCAGAATCATGTTTTCAGGCCTACTAAAAATCTACCTCTTATACGCTCTGTGATGTGATGCTTTGTGCTCATACACACACAACCACACACGCACGCATACAGGCACACACACACACACACATGCCCACGTTTGTATACTTGCCTTAAGTGATTGAAAGGCATAACTTACCATTTGCAGATGAAACAAAAACCCAGCTTTAATGCTCTAAAATAGTTTCAAAATGTGAGTTAGGGATAGAAACAACCAATGTAAAAATTGGATTAGTATAATTAATTAGTATAATTAATGTTTCAAGATTAAACCGTCTAGAGTTATGGTTTATTGAGAAAAATAATGACATCTCCTCATATTCTAAGTTTTATTGCGAAATTTTTACATGACAGGATGTTTTGTGATACAACTGACCTACACATATGCATCATATTTGATATCTCGAACATTATTTTTTAAAGTCACTTCTCCGAATGGTAAACAGTACCTTTAATTGTATTTGAATGGTCATTATATTAGAATAACTTTTTTTTTTTTCATTTTCATGGTATACAGTTTTATTGCTCCTTCCATGAAGATCAGGTTCATTTTGGAATAAATTCTTTCCAGCGAGCCGAAAAATGAAGAACTGAATCTTTCAATTAGCGAGGATAAGTAAACAAATCGTAGAAAGAGGGAATTCATGCGTGGGGAACTCAGTGGGATTCGCAGTAAATGACACGAAACAAATGGATATTCCCAATGTACTCTTTAGAAAAACACAAAACACGCCGTGCAAATCAACCCAGCTTTTATTCTCTGAAAGGAAAGCTGAAGCTTGAAAAACACTCAGGCTTATATATAACGACAATTATATCACAGTGTAAGATTTATTAGGAGGCCATATCAATGGTCAAAAATAATTGCTCATGGATTTAATGGAATGCATTTACCACGCCTTTTGCAAAGGTTCGATGCTCATAGAATAATTCATGGGTCAGTTGTCATGGCCCCCTCTGTGATTTGGCCATATGGAGAACAATGGCAAGTGGAATTCGAGAATAATAACAATGATAATAATGATAATGATAATGGTGAAAATGATAATGATGATGATGATGATGATGATGATAATAATAATAATAATAATAATAATAATAATAATAATAATAATAATAATAATAATGATGATGATGATAATTTATCATAATGACAATAACCATAACAAAAAGAAAGAATCAAACAAGCCCCGAAATAAGAGCCAACAACAAATAATTATTTCCATAGTGAAAGATTTCATAATGTATGAGAATTCATGAAATTCGTAAAAAAAAAAAAGAAAGGAAGAGAAGAAAGTGAATGGCGCGGAATATACACAATACAAATGACCACCTAGATGATGGGTGGTTTACAGGGGACATCCCGCGAGACCGACACCCACGAGTCATACGGCCCACGAGTTCGACATTGAAAAAAAGTCAATGAGTCATATACAACTCATGAGCTTGACACCAGGCAAATCAGGCCCACGAGTTCGACGTTAGGCAAAAAGAAAAAAAAAAAAAAACCCAAGAGTGCACTCGACATTACATCATGTGGCTCATGGGCTCTTTTTGCTTAGTATCGAACTCGTGGGATTTGTTTGCTTTGTGTCGAACTCATGAACCTTGTTCACCTATATAGTGTTGGACTCATCTGACTTTTTTGTGAAGTGTCGAGCTCATGGGCTGCATGACTCGTGGGCTGTATGACTCGTGGGCTGCATGACTCGTGGGTGTCGAAGTCGTGACGTGCATTTTGTATATACCCATGCACATCCCTCACGACACCCGTACCCTTCTAATCTGTAATCCTGGAATGTGGTTCAACACATCACATCCTAATCGGTTAAGCTATTGCTTAGGGTGGGATTTCACGGAGCACGCGAACGATTTGCGAAGGACGCGAATGACAAAATCCAACATTCGGAAAAGTTTTTCTCGGAATGTTTTCCGACAATGAAGCCGAAAACTATTCTTGCACAATTTGTGCGAAGTTTCCACGACGTATGTGCGAATGTCGTGTGTATCATTGCTAAAGTACAGCATGTTACGTACACGAAGAACACGCGACGGAAATGCGAACAACGAAAAGTTGTCAATAATCATGGGAGAAAAATGTACCCAAGGACCAGGTGGAAGCTGTCTTGAGTTGAATTTTTTTTTCTTTCCTCTATTTCTCCTTTCTTTTTCTCTCATTTTTCTATCGTGTGCTTGCCTACATTTTTTTCCTAGGACATATGTCCACTAGAAAGCCTTTGATCTTCTTCTTTTTTTTTTTGCAGTTCCTCCAACACAATATAGTTCAAATGAAATTTTACATACTTTAGATTAATTTTAAGTGTATTCTACGATTTTTTTTTTGTATATCAAACATTTATTTCTCCTTGCTAGTCTTTAATTTCTGTTGTTACTGTAGTTGTTAATAATTGTTTGATGTTTAAATGTATGCTAAGATTTTTATTTGTAGAAAACGTATAGGTCATACATCCCCCAAACATGCACTAAACGTTCGCGGGAATGTCTCAAAAGGTACGCGAACAGTTTGCGATTACGTCGTAAAATGATCGGAAAAACTTCGCAGATTTCGCGTAACATACGCAAGACATTCTCCAAAGTTTCGGAGTCTGTTTGGGGTTTCACGAACATTTTGCGAACATCGCGCGTGTCTTGCGAAGGTCTTGCGCATATGACGAGGCTTTAAAGACACTTTCGAGAACAATTCACGAGCAAATCACGACCAAGTGTGCGGAAAAGGTTCGCAAAAAATTTCAAACTTTTTTGAAATTCTCACCGAAGTAAAAACGACATTCGCGAACAATTGACGACGCTTCCGAACCCTCACGTTCGTTTGGTGATCTTTTGCAGACTAAAATAGGGTGGGATTTCACGGAGCACGCGAACGATTTGCGAAGGACGCGAATGGCAAAATCCAGCATTCGCATTTTGGTCTGCAAAAGATCGCCAAACGAACGTGAGGGTTCGGAAGCGTCGTCAATTGTTCGCGAATGTCGTTTTTACTGCGGCGAGAATTTCAAAAAAGTTTGAAATTTTCTGCGAACCTTTTCCGCCTACTTGGTCGTGATTTGCTCGTGAATTGTTCTCGAAAGTGTCTTTAAAGCCTCGTCATATGCGCAAGACCTTCGCAAGACACGCGCGATGTTCGCAAAATGTTCGTGAAACCCCAAACAGACTCCGAAACTTTGGAGAATGTCTCGCGTATGTTACGCGAAATCTGCGAAGTTTTTCCGATCATTTTACGACGTAATCGCAAACTCTTCGCGTACCTTTTGAGACATTCTCGCGAACGTTTAGCGCACGTTTGGGGATGTATGACATATACGTTTTCTACAAATAAAAATCGTAGCATACACCTAAACATCAAACAATTATCAACAACTATAGTAACAAAAGAAATTAAAGACTAGCAAAGAGAAAGAAATGTTTGATATAAAAAAAAATCGCAGAATACACTTAAAATTAATCTAAAGTATGTAAAATTTCATTTGAAGTATAGAGATTATGTGTTGTAGGAACTGCAAAAAAAAAAAAAGAAATCATATGCTTTACTAGTGGAGATACGTCCTAGGAAAAAAATGTAGGCAAGCACACAATAGAAAAATGAGAGAAAAAGAAAGGAGAAATAGAGGAAAGAAAAAAATTCAACTCAAGACAGCTTCCACCTCTCCTTGGGTACATTTTCTCCCATGATTATTGAAAATTTTTCGTTGTTCGCATTTCCTTCGCGCGTTCTTCGTGTACGTAACATGCTGTACTTTAGCAATGATACACACGACATTCGCACATACGTCGTGGAAACTTCGCACAAATTGCGCAAGAATAGTTTTCGGCTTCATTGTCGGAAAACAATCGGAGAAAAACTTTTCCGAATGTTGGATTTTGTCATTCGCATCCTTCGCAAATCGTTCGCGTGCTCCGTGAAATCCCACCCTATTGGCGTGCCACGCAATAACTTCTTGAGAACTACAACATCTTTTATACGCCTAGAGTTAAACATACAGACCAAGCAATACGCATGTTTAGTAGCCTATAGATACTGTAATGAAGTTAAAGGCGTACGCAAATGTTCTAATAAGTCGATAAAGAAATGTAACTTTATGATCAGTGACCAAACGTCAACCAGAATGAAAATAATTATTTCTGAAATGCGGTATTGCATTAATATCAACTCTGACACGAAAAATATAGGGCCTATCTCATTTTGAAAGCTAAAAATGATTATTTGCACCTAAAGATGCTTATATATTTGTGCATGTGGATGTTTGTCGATGTGCATCAATATAAGATTGCTTTATTCGTGAAGAACACATTTTACGAAGTGATACTACGATTGTACATATGAATATTTTTGTCCTTTACGATCGATACTGTTTTCTTCTCAGATATCTTCTTTTTTCTTCTTGCGAAGTCAAACAAACCTTGAACAGACCTCCGACGGTTTTTCAGAAAAGCGTTCGAAATTAGCCTTCGGCAAACTGTATGACTGGAATGTCGCTCTTTCTTGCTGCTGTCGAGAAAGTGACCACACGATTTCACTGTCCATGCATGTCCCTGTCTCATATTCAGACGTTTTCCCCGTATTCTCAAACTGCTTTTTGCGCACACGCTTAAATGTGTCGGATCCTGATGCAAAAGCACTGTGTGTGTGTAAAAGGTAAAATGGGCCAATACTTTACGAATGAACAAATGTGTATCATGATGGTGTTGGTTTGACCACTATTCAAAGGACGTGCGATTGCGTACGTCCTGCCCATTGATTCATGCACTCTAGCACAATGGATAAGACTCCTGACTCCCATTCGGAGGACCCGAGTTCGGATCTAGTCCATTGCTACCTCCTTAGACAAGATGTGTTTAAACCCCTCATATTCTTCTCGTCCCAGGTGTTTAGATGGATATCTATGGATTATAATAATGGCAGGACCCTCTGGTAGAACTGTGTCAACATTGAAGAGGCTATACATGGATAAAGAAATGTACATATACACACCCAGCAAAAAAAAAAAAACAAAACAAAAAAAAAAAAAAAACAACAACAACAACAACGACAAACAAACCCAAAAACAAAAACGAAAGAAAGACAGAGAGTAAACACTTTTTCAAGTTCATATTTCTCATAGATTATCTATGGTTTATATACCTTGGTAAATATAATCTAATTGGCTTTCAACCTGGTAGGTTAAAGGGAAACTGTACGCATCAGTGAACACATTAAGAGTTTGTTCGCAAAAACCGATAAGTCCATTTTTGGAGATTTTGAAGTACGGTCTCTGTCATAAAGTACAAAATAATACTTTTTAAATGATATATTGGTCACTAGATATCAAGGTATATTTTTTATGTTAGGGTGAAAAGAAGCAAAAATTTCCTTATTATTCTCTTTATTTTTCTTGTTTTTTTTTCCCTTCCACAGGGTTCCTTTATTAAATGATATCATACACACAATACAAAAAGAGATATGTATGTACATGCAGATTTAACACATGATATTCTTGGCCATTCTAAATACAATAAGAACAGCAAACAGTTACAAAAATCAATTATAAATTGCAAATTCTTTACAAAGTGTCAGAAAATTACCTGACAAATCATTTCATAAGAAAACATAATCAGAAACATTTAGTAAAATGTAACCACTTTTTCATAAATTTCTTTTCTTTCAGATTTGTTTTACATATATACTTTTCCATATCATAATAACTTTTTATCGCTGACATGATTTGTTCTTTATTTTTCTTGACCTTAAATCGCATATATCTCTATTTGGCAAATATGGACTTATCGGTTTTTGCGAACAAACTCTTCACAGTTTTCTTTTCCAAGGCTCAAAGGTGAAAATGCAAAATGGACAAGTTTTCATTCATGTGTACGTGTTCTTCTATATCAAAATGTGAACAAAAGACAAATTTAACACAATAAGAAATGGAAATTGATATGCAAAAATCAACCTATGATCTCTACAATGGCTGAACATAGAAGCCCCAAAGCAGGATATGTTTCAAATGATCTAACTGCATTTCAAGTTCAAGTTCAATCATAGTTTATTTCCAATCAAAGAAAAAACAAAACGTAATGCAAAGTATACATATCATAAAATGATATTGTCTACACTTTTACAAAAGGTTCATGTAATATACGAAATAAATTATTTATTGTAAATATTTTGTAAACAAATTACCACGTAGTTTATTGTGTTTACCGTGTACTGTTTCTTGATCATAATGGATTGAGTTCAAAAGTTCAAAAGGGTATTGTTTTGTTTTTTCGTCCAGCACATATAAAAAAGGCACGGTTATAATCATACTGCTATTCGTGGAAATACACATGCGGTTAAAGAACAAGTCCACTTTCATAGACATGTGGATTGAGTGAATGCAGCAATATTAGTAGAACGTATCAGTGAAAGTTTGAGGAAAACCAGACAATCCATTAAAAAGATATGAATTTGGGAAGTTTATGCTTAGTCAGTGCTGGATGAGAAGACTACTACTGATTGTGATGTCATAATTTATTTTAGAATTCATAACTTTTGAACGGATTGTCCGATTTTCCCCAAACTTTTACTGATGTGTTGTACTAATATTGGTGCATTCACTCAAACCACATGTATCATGAAGATGGACTTGTCCTTTAAATCAGAGTGCAGTTTAATTTAACCCGGAAAAGAAGGCCTGAGTAGTGAAACAAAAATGATTTGAAGTTCACGTAGATGGTATAGAATATCGCAGGACGAGGGATGTACCATTAAGATGTTAGAGTTGTATGGATTCATATCTGTCAATAGATCTAATACATTGATTCCACCGAGCATGCATTTCACGATATTAGCGAACGACCGCGCTCGGTATTATGACAACACTGAATGTCACGTGCTGCCAAGAGAACAAACAATACATCTTTTCTATATCTCTCTTTTCTCTCTCTCTCTCTCTCTCTCGCTCTCTCTCCCTCTCTCTGTCGATCTTCTATGTGATATGTCATGCATGATATTTGTATGCAGGCATATACATGTAGGGCCTACGTAAAAACAATCCTAGATAATATTATGTATGCATGAAATTATGTTCTTATGTATATCGGCCTAAGTATATATTTTTATGTCTATCAATACGTATATAGAAATATACGAGTATATATACACGTAATATTCATATAAATATCTATCACGTTTCCACGTATGCACACACACACACACGCACACACACACACACACACACACACACACATATATATATATATATGTCCTCGTATATATGTATATTTAATACATGTACACACAAATCTCATATATTCTAATATTTTATAAATCCTTGTCATGAGGAAAAATAAAAATAAAAAGAGCTGAAAGCAGAACAAAATACTGACTGGAGTTAAATTGCGGCTTAGTGGATCAAGCACTTGACCATTTAAATAGGAGGACTCTGGGTTTGATTTTCGCTCCGTGCTTCCATGGAAAAGAAGAAGAAGAAGAAAAAAAAAACTAATCTGTAAAAGCTGTTCGTAATGACAAAGATATGTGATCCTATTTATGGATACCTGGAGAAAACTGGCGCCACACATACGGAGGATGTAAAGTGCTTATTTCCATAGTTATGAACTGGACTAACTAACTAAATATCAAGGACCTGTAATGTTGTCAAGTAGCACTATACAGTAAAATAGCAACACAATACTGATAAAGCGACACAATTTGTTTTTGTTTGCTAGAACCTCACCTGAGTAATGGTCATTTTCGTGCTGCATGTTTGTCGATGATAGTGATTGTCTGGAAGAAAGGTAAAATCTTTTATGAATTTCATAATTTGGCCTCAAGCCATCTCACATCACGTGAAATAAAATGCCTCATTTTATAGGTAGCAAGAGAAGCCCTATTTAGAACAGCTCAGTTGTTTGTAGGGTATATAACATTTAATATTTCATTATGTTCTAAAATCATGGAAAGTATTATCGCAAGAGTAACCAATAAGGGTACGAATGAACGACTTGTGTCGTACACTCTAAACAGCAAATACATGCTAAAGCTTTCTTGTGCAACAGCCAAACACAAGAGGACAAAATGAAATTTAACTTGTAACTGATCATTCTATTTTTGGCGAGTATAATCAATTACAGTGCATTGAAGGTCGTACACAATTCATTGTATACAATGACGTACCTTATTATCATTGCTTACAAATTTATGTAAATGCCTGCTTGCAAGCAAGTATAGAAGAACATCGAGTCTGTTATTGACATGATTGTGTTCCCAAAAGGACTGCAAAAGCCCGACTTAACTTGCCTAAATGGTCGGCCGTCTGATGTAATACATGTATTTTTGCAATCACGTTGGAGGCTGGTCATTCCCGAGGCCATTCAATACAATCAAGAGACCGTGTCGGCTATAACTAAGGACTAAGTGATATGTGCATCACATGTTCTTGCTTCATTTCTCCACATCCTGAAGATTATCAGTCTCTGCAACATGTATCTACCAACAACACATGTGTACATTTCGCATGTATATATGTATGTGCGTGTAAATGTTTGTATGTATGTTTGCATGCATGTGTGTATTATAACATAAACATACGATTAATATACATAATATATAAATGTATATATTCATACGAATATGCACAAGACATTCACAATCTGGTTGAATATGACTCATTGCCTATTGATGTCACAACCATGTCTTTGATGAAATACAAAACAATTACAAAACTTCGAGAATAAAGCCGTCACTTTACATATAAAATTCATGTATAAGCGTTAGTTTACACCACCGGCATAATTTCGGTGGCGCCCTTTTAAAGTTTTAAACACGGATGTAAGCGCTCTCCTTCGTGCGCTCTGCTTTGTTTAAGCTGTTGAAGGCCGTGATTTTTCTCCCAGAAGCAAAAAGGAAAATACATAAAAGGGGATGTCACCGGGCAGAATGGGGAGATAAAAGCAACAAACAACAATCCCTCGCATGATGAAAGAAGTCATCAAACCGTGCGATTTAAACCACAGATCCACGGTTCACACGCCGAAAATACAGGCACGAATTGCATTTTTCATGCGCACCTCGGCGGAACGGAGCTTGTCGTGAAAAAGAAATAGAGAGGAGGAAAAAATACATGAGACTGCGAGAATGTCGCACACTCGCAGGTGAACACACTGTGTGGACTTATTCAGTTACAGCGAAGTGCGGAGTGTGCTCGTATTTCTCGACGGAGGAGCCGAGCAAAAGCCGTGCTGATAGGATTGTGCTTGTGTGTTGGGTCGCCTATGATATATTCCTCTGGTCCTGGGCCAACCAATTCAGGACTTGAGGATAAACAGACCATCGTAAGAGGTGAGAGGAAACCCACGGTGATGTGATCTAGGACCTGGTCCTTTGGTACGGACAGGTGTTTGCGTTGTGAAAGGTATCTGAGGAATTTTCCTTCTTGCTTCGTGTCGAGCGATCCTCGTAAAGGTAAGTGTACGAGCCGATATGAAATATATGAAGCAATGTAAGTAACGATCAACGTCATGTTTGATCATGGAACTTTGACAGTTTCCTATTATTGTGTAATACTACACTGGATCTGGCTGAATACGCTGAAAAACTCTGAATAGAATATCACTCAGCTATACTACATTGTATATCTATGATGGACACAATTTAATTCTAGTCAGTTACTTCGTTATGGGAATAGCACGGACTTATTTTGCAGTCTGTTTCATAATCTACGATGAAATTATATAAAAAAAATATATACTTGTTATAACTAACGGTGGCTTGACTGTACTGAAGAGAGCATCAGCATGGCATCAAGTTATTCCATTGGTATTCATGGAATAACTGTAGCTATAGGACTACGTAAATAACAGCCGTTTGTGTAATGCTGCGTCATTTTGTGAAGCTAAAGTTTGCTCAGATGAGCGTCTAAGTTCTATACGGCCTTCAATCGGCACTATCTTGTGTGCAGGTTTTACGGGCGATAAAAAGAACTTACTTTGCAATATGTCATGGTAGCTGCTTCCAATAGAAGCTCTCATGATAGCCCGGACAGGTTATCGCGACGAAATTATAAATGAACTGACAAAAGAGATAACGATGAAATACTGTCGAGAGTAGGGGCAGGGGCTATGGCTATGGGGTAGGTTTAGGGTGTATGGTTGATATTGGTTTGAAGCAAGGTTTGCTATGTTGAAGAACCGACATTGTATTTCTCCCTGACTTATTAACGATAATAATAGCTTTTTCATGATTATATCATATCGTGGAACATCATATATCTCTCACAACAGTTGGCAAAAAAAAAAAAAAAAACCCACAATAGACTAAAATATGATAACTCTTTAAACAGTTATAGGTCTGTTACATGCGCATGAGCGCATTCGGACAGTGTGTGTTGTCGCCACTCATTATAGATGTCTGCACTTTTTTCAGCTCGGAAGGGGAGTATGAATGTGATAGATTGATGGTTTACATGATAAAGAGATGCGTTCGATGGATGAATAGGATATAGTTTCTATTGATAGGAATGCATGCCGGTCGAAAGGGGACCATCAGACCCTGCCATAACTGCAGCGGG
This sequence comes from Diadema setosum, assembly GCF_964275005.1. NCBI lineage: Eukaryota > Metazoa > Echinodermata > Echinoidea > Diadematoida > Diadematidae > Diadema > Diadema setosum. The sequence continues at coordinate 20,302,862 of NC_092690.1, read as the reverse complement.
GGCCATCATTTCGCTGCAGTAAAGCCTACTAAATGGCAGGAGGCGATACCAAGGAGATCGCCACTAAAAAGACGATGGAGCAAAGTTATACGCGATAAAGGAATGGAAATCGTTTCAACTGAATGCGAGGAGGGGGAGGGGGGTGGGGAGGGAAGGGAAGATGATGCGTGAGTACCGATAGCCGATTGCAAACTCCATGTGCCCTCAAGTGTGCAGTCTAGATATCTTGTTTATGAACATGACACTGAAAACGACACTAAAATGCGCCTTGTACGAGTAAACGCTGATCATGATAGCTTCTTTTACATTGGAGATCACGATAATATGTTCTTTTACATTGGAGATAAGTGGTTACATATACAGGTGTATCTCTTCCTGGCTCTGGATTAATCATCAATATGTGAAAGCGGAAATTGTAAGGCACTGTTATTATACGTATTACGATCCATGGGTCGTGTTACGTTATTATGACAGTGCAATCGCAAATTAACTTTTCAGAGAAAATGCTGGTAGCAAGGCTATGTACTGTACGAGGCCAAACAGCCACACTCCTTTACAACAATGAAGACGCATGCAGACCAAAGGGGGAAAATCTGATATCGCCTGCAGGGTAGCCAGGCCTATACAGGGCCAGTATAATTGGAAAAGATATATTTCTCTATGTCTTCATATTTTTACATTATATATGATATTTAAACTACGATGTACTTATTGATTTTATTTCTGCTTTTCTTTTCCATCCATATAAGTGCAACACGAAGTCAATGAAACAAGGCTATTGTGTGTTGTTTGAATCTAACAGTTGAAACAGGTGATAAACAATAATGTACGACATCATTCCTTAACAAAGCAAAAGGAATACGAGCAGATGTTATTTCATGCATATATGTACAAACTTTAAGAGTTAAATGTACTTGCCGTTCAAAAAAGAAATAAAGCCACTCTATATAATATAACAGAAATGAAGGACACCGTCATCTTAAAGGGACTGTACAGTACTGGTTGAGGTGGGGATTCATGTTTTGAACATTCCTTAGTGAGATAGTGAAAAGCCTTTTATGAAATATGAAAGAGCATGTAATTTTAAGAAGGATTCAACGTTTATATGATGAAAATTGGTTTTCAATTGGCTGAGATATCCAAAAAAGTGCTAATAATAAAAGGCGACATGCCACAACTTTATTAGGATCTCTTTGTTTCACCTTGTTTTTGGATACCTCAGCCATTTCAAAACCGATTTTCATCAAATAAACTTTTGATACCCCTTAGAATTGCATGCTCTTTGACATCTCATAGAGTGGTTTCTGAATATCTCGCAAAACGTTAAAAGCTAAATCCTCACCTCGACCAGAACTGTACACACCCTTTAAACAAACGCTTTCACTAACTATGGAGAGAAATCAGCGTCATTTTAAGTTGACAATGCCCCCCCCCCCAAAAAAAAAAAAAAAACAAAACAAAACAAAACAAAACAAAAGACAAACACAACAACAAACAAACAACAAAACATCAAATTAACAAACAAATAACATCTACCGAAAACGCAGCCGAGAAAATAATGAGAAAGGCATGACAGTTTTGATTTCAAGTGTTCTCACGAAATATGATATTTGTTAGATTAGTTTCTTGCAACTTGCATGGCATGATTGTCGTTTGCATGTGTAGATTTTTGCTGCGAATTGTTCACAAATCCAAACCATAGAAAATAACAAACAAGCAAAGCACCAAGTCAGGCTGAATTTTGAGTGATTCAGCGATGATTACCTTTTGTAAATGATCTATAGTGGTTGTGTCATACAAAAATGAATTTTCATAACACTTTCACGTATTTGATTCAAAGAGAAGTTGCTTTGCTGTGATATTATGCGATTTGTATGTGAAACGTCTGGACATTACTAAAATTTACTTAGGGTTGAATTGTATTTCACTGCATCTGTTATTTGATTTTAGTTTATTTCTAATTCATGTATTTGTCTTATTTTTTTTTTGGTCAAGTCAAAGTCACCTCGAACAAGAAATTGATTTTCATTTGAGGTATATGCAACCTATGAGACCCATGACACCTATACCTGTATAAGCGATAACCTTTTATCTGCGCCTATCAAAGGGCACGATACACACGCCTTCTGTATTCACCTGTCCTTGCTATAGTAGAAAGCTTCTAAGTACAAACTGTAATGAGTCCCGTGTTACACTTTCCTGATCACCTTCATGTACCGTACCCGCAAGAAGATAAACGTGATACCCTGCCATCAGAAAAGTATGACTTTGAGAGATTACATAAGATGACTGTCTTTTTCTGTACTTGATGGTGCATAACATACTAAAAGTCCACCGATACACCTTGATCACCAAAACTTAAAAGGACTAATCATTGTATTTTTTAACATTCGTTCGGTTGATTCTATAGCAGATTTAGCAGCGTTTAGTGATAAAAAAGTGATCCGCTCTGAATACCACGGACGTGGAAATGGTAGTCCTCAACCATGTTCAGGCAAATGATCGATTGCTGCGTGGCGGGTGCGATATTTTCTCTTTTCATGCGAACCCAGCTGAGGTCCCCGTGAAGTCCACTCGCAAACTGTAGGTAATGACGATTCCCGAAAAGTTGTTTTTCATATCAATTTCTGCTTTGTTTGTGTGTGATCATGAGCAAGTGAGGCGCAAAACGCTGTGAAAATTCGACAATAACTGCCATGACGGAATTTGCACATATTTGTCAGACAATCGCTTGTATGGAACCCCAGTGATTTTTGTTCCACTTCTATTGTAACCTAGCCATGGGTAAAAATGAAATATAATTCCACCCTTTATTCTCTCTTTAATGAAGCTTATGGGGGCCATCAAGGAAACCAGATAATTCCCCGCCTTCTCTGCTACTTTCAGTCTGAGAAGGCGAGAAGCCGAGAATCTTCTCGACTTCTGCGACCAACAAAGTCGAGATGACGAGATCTCGTTTATTGCCTTCTCGCTCTCTCGGCCCCATGCATGACGTCGAGATAACAAGATATCCGATTTCAGCACCCTCTCGCCTTCTTGAGAAATGATCTCGTCTTGTCGGCGACACTCACAACTTTCCATACTGTGTGTGTGCCTGCATGGGAGAAAGCTCCCTCAATTATTCGAGAGTCGGTCCACATATAGCGTCAGCAAGATGGGTTCAATACAATGCCATATCAGTCCATCCTACAGTGTGGACGATGTTTGACTAACAATGACTCATGGGCTTATGGCTTCAGTCACTACTGTATAGTTCATGGGTGCATAAAATGCAACGCAGCACGAGACACTGTATTTCCCACCCATATCCCACAGATATGCACCCCTAGCTGCACACCTCTCCTATAAAGTCTTCGATGGCTATAAAGGACTTAAATACTGATCAGTGCCACGTCTTTGTCAAATCAGCAGTGTTGATATAAAGATTTATTATTATTATTATTATTATTATTATTATTATTATTATTATTATTATTATTACTATTTTAACATGAGAAACAGCGCCTCTGCTATACCACACGAATGGGTGGTAAAACAATGTCACTTTTGGTTCGAAATTCAACTTAGATATCATTCACCAATTTTGATTAGCTTCCTATAACTAGAGTGCGAGAGATTCTGACCTATAATAATTGTTTCGCGGCTGTATAAAGGACGCCAAGTGCTGTGTGCATATACTGAATTCAAAGACTTTCAAAATTTTTCGCATCGCTTCGTAGCCTTCAAATCTGAACAGTTCCCTACACTGCTCAAAACAGTAACAGGGAGAGAATCAAGAACATAAGCTGTTTCTTAATCAATTAGAAACACGTGATCTTTGTCGCGCTGGAATATTTTGTAATCATACGAGCTCGCTATCCATAGATCCCTAAACCCGGCGTATATGTTTTAGATCCACACATCAAGGCACGTCTGTATGGTCATGAAGAGGGAGAAGCGTCTCTAAGCGTATAAGACTCGATACTTCTAAAGCGAAGAACCGCAGGTTATAAAGCTCAACCAGTTCGAAAGTTATGGACAATAATGTTTATCCAAAATGTCCCCATTCGAAGGAGTTGTAAATACAGGTTCCAATGCTGGAATAATGACGGCATGGAAGGGTAGAGCGTATTTGTGTGGCGATGAACTGGATGAATGAAAACCTCACAATAATCATTTATCCTCATCGTTATGATCGGTATCATGATTATTATTATTATTATTACTTTTTTTACCTTGTGCGCGTGTGTGTGTGGTCTTCGATGTACCTGATGAGTCCAATGCAATCTAAATTTCACCTGTTTGCGGACAATACTAACTCTTATCCACGTTGGTAACGCGCTAACAGATGTACAGTGCACTCTGGTTTATCGCTGGAAAGTTAATTGAAAAAGAAAAAGAAGAAAACAAAACAAAACCAGCAGAACCTCTGTTGCAGGTAGTCGTATAATTTAAACATGAATGTTTGACCCGCATTTATACTCCTTTGAAAAAAAAAAAATGATCGCGACATAAGAGCCTGCAACGATATCATGTTCGTACATACCATAAGTCTAACGTGAAAGATTATTGGACGGCAATTGAAATACGAGCTACATTTCTTTAGTAGTGGTGAACAAAACGATAATGATATAGCCATCACACTTTGTCAGTAACAGAGTGTGTTCGTGTACGTGAGAGATTAAGGGACATGAAGAGTTACAAAGACACATTTAATTATATACCTATAATGACCACTTACAGACATGTACTGTGGAGAACACAAATTATTTCATAGGTTTCGCCAATGAGATGGTTAACCTGAAGAACAGAAAGAACAAAGCAGCGTATACCACATTGGTTATATGAGAATAATAGTAGAAGGACTCATTGTAATTGTTTAGCATTTTGAGCAGCTTTTACTTAACTCTCCATTTATACGACACCATAGGATCAAAGTAGCTTACTCAGTTTTCTTAGGTATTTAAGTTAATTATAGCACCTAGTCAGTAACAAAATAAAACGCATTTCGTTCTGGTTGCAAGTCTTGCGGCACGATTTTGAGTGGCTCGGTGGTTTTTATGTGCCAATCCGGTTGTAAGAGAAAGGCGGGTGTAAATATGAAGGTGGGCAGTGTTGTAGCTTTTTTTTTTTTTTTTTTTTTTTAGTAACTAGGACATATTTTGCTAGCACTTCTGCCACTTCTTGCATACCTTTGCACCATGGGGCAGCGTTGTAGATGACCCCAATGAAAGTATGCCTTGGTAATGTTACTGAGATATTTTCTCGAGTACCAGCACTTCAATGGCTCACCGAGGATGTATGTTTAACACTTGACATCGTGTTTGTATCGGTATGAGAAAAAACAATCAAATCTGCCACGACAATAGCCAGTTAGAAGGTTAGAAAGAGGGTTACATTTCTTGGATAGTGTCGCATATGATAAAAAGTATACATACTTAATATCGTACTTGAATCTGAGAAAGCATTGGAGACTATAAAGCGTTTTGTTATTGAAATACAAAAAAAAAAAAAAAAATCTACCTTTCGATCCCGTTCCGACGCGTCACGTTACTGTTGAATTTGCAGTGTAGGGCAAACTAATGGAAGCAAAATTAATGTGACATTTGTATATGGATGTGTAATACAAAATAAATCGCTGCATTTTAAACATTTTTTTTTTCTTCGCTCCATGTTGATACGTGCTTATTAGGGGGCTTGTCCGGTAATTGATCACAACACCCTTCTTATAGTAATACATGGTATTAAAGTAATCCAAGATCGGCCATAAAGAAAACCTGACAGGTTTTGTGTGACATATCTCGATGGTACTAGGTGTTTCAAAAAACATTTCCCACTTTTGATCATTAATAGTTCAAAAACTATTCATCCGATAAAACTGTCATTGATATAAATAATAGCTGAATAGTGTACAATTTGGTTGGAGGTGATTTGAATGTGAAAGCATAAATCAGTTTCATTAAATCTAAGATTGATGTTGAAGTAAGGTTTCAGATTTTGGTCAAATTTTAACCCTCTGTACAAAAATTGAACCTTGCGCAGGAACCAATGATGTGTATGTGAGTGTGTGCTGACAATGGCCCTGAACAATGGACATGCCTCAACCACCTGTTGACTAGGCGTCAGTCTCGAGCTCCCAGGCACATGAATGCTTAATCAATAATTCACGTGGATTGCCCGGGCCACTGCTAGTATACAAATGATGCACAGGATAGAGTGTGTTAGTGAAGGTGCGGCGCACTCTCGAGTATTGACAACGGTTGCAAACATGCACTCGGCGTATCACTAACGCCACGAAATAATCCTGTGCATCATTTGTTTTATAAAATGGGTCGAAAACTAACAGCATTATTCACGTACCTTTGTGGGTCAATACCAGTCAGCTACATGTAGCACTCGCTCAAAAGTCAAGATGTCCGAAGATGTTCGTCCCAAACATTTACGCACGTCGCACTCGGAAATCCCGCACATGAGTACTGTACGTACGTATAAGAGTATACGTACGCCATGTGTTACGCACAAGAAAGGCCGCCGGCTGTTGTGGCAGCCCGCGGCCCGAACTAGAAGTTGTTTACAGGATTGACAGCGCGTATAGACCGATTCAAGCGACTGTTCATGGAAGTGCGACGCCATATAAACTGGGGGCCAAACAGGCCGGGTCGGCAAGCGCCCTGCGTGCGTGGCAAGGGTGCCAGCGGCAGCCAGTGCTTTTACCACCCGGCGCCAGCCGGCCAGCTAGCTATCTCTGGCGCTGGCAGCGATCGACGCATCTGGCTTTGTCACAACCAGAGTCTACATTTTTTTTTTTCGCTAGCTAATTAAAAATAAACAAAATCACACAACTTACACCGACTATGAGCGAATGGATAGATGACAAACGGCTGTAGCCAAAACTTGAATTTCAAGGTAAATATCGGTACGATCCGTGAATGTTTGTAGACTATTTCTTTAGCGATGACTTGGGTACTCGCGTGTAAGCCCCGTATATTCACATTTGTGTAAGAGAATAAAAACCGCTGGGGAGAATTGCTAGGCGCAGGCAGACGTCTTGCTAATAAGCCTAGGCTGTTGACAAGTTAACTGATATAATTAAATACAAATAATGAATAAGAATCTTGAGCTAGATATGGCGCAATAAATTGTAAGCTATCAGTTAACTTACCGGTAACCTTTTTAGGGCAGGCTTTTGCCTTTACTCGGGAGTGTCGGGCCCGCAGGGTAGAATCTGTCTAACGTTAGACCTTGTCTAGAAATCTAGGCAAGAGTCCAGACTAGATCTAGACCTATTGACTTCTAGAACCCTACATCCTATATCATTTTCGGTTGTCGATAACTTTAGGCAAGCCTAACTAAGTAAACCAAACGGAATATAAATCTAGGCGTTTCTAGGCCGTATAGGCCCTATGCCTAAACTTAAGTTACGACTACGTCGCCTGATGTCTACAAACTACAACCAAAACTTCTAACCGTTACTGTTTTAGGTCTAAGTAACCTTGCATAACATCACGCCAACGCCTAATATTATAATCTACAAAAGCGATTTTAAATCATACTTTGTTATAATGATTATGAAACGGATGTTTGCCACCATCCATGGTTTAATATTAAGTATCACTTTATCAAATTCACTTTAGTCAAATTCACTTTAGTCAAATTCAGAGTTCCAGGCCAAAATTGAATAGGCCTATGGTCAATTCAGTGCTGAACATTGAAGAAGTGAAAACAATATAAGAATTTAATGCATCTTGAAACATTTATTTAGCTGTAGTGTAGGCTGTAAGATGTTTGTCATAATAATAAAGTCTAGCCAGGAAGTGTATTCTAACTTTGGCAAATACGACACCAAGGATTAAAAAAAAAGAAAAAAAATCAGTGAATTATCAAATTATTTGATCTAAACTTGTCTTCTAAGATGAACAACATATTTTACGAATATGCAGTGATAACCTAATTAAATAGAGAATCTAGTAGACATAGTTTGTTTCGAAATCTCTGCATTTTTATACCGTTGTATTTCACTTAGTAATTGTTTGCCTTAATTTATCATGCGTCAGCGGTGTCTGAATTTCACACACTGCCGTGCAGCTTCCATTTCCATTTTTTCTGTTATTTGTGCACCCAACAACTGCACGATGTGTTTTCCCGATCCTTCCTTTGAAGCTTTCAGAGTAGATCAATATGTCTGAATCACTCAATTTGTCCAAAAGAAAGGCATTAAAAACCGCTGAATGACTTTTCCACAGTGAGTAAACAATCACAATATTAGCGCGGCGCCGGCGGTCGCCGGCCGTGGCGCAGCGGCCGCGCCCGGCGAACTATCCGCGATGGGTACGCTAGGCTGCTGAGCTGCAAGTGCAACTCGCTGGGTAGCTAGCTCGCTGGAAGCCCCCGTTGGCCCCCAGTTATGGCGACCGTTGTAGCGCCGCTAGCGGCGGTAGGTGAATAGGTCATCGAAATTGAATCGGTCTATAGTATACAAATGATGCACAGGATAGAGTGTGTTAGTGAAGGTGCGGCGCGCTCGAGAGTATTGACAATGGTGCGACGTGCACGAGGCGCAGCCGAGTGCATGTTTGCAACCGTTGTCAATACTCGAGAGTGCGCCGCACCTTCACTAACGCCACGAAATAATCCTGTGCATCATTTGTTTTATAAAATGGGTCGAAAACTAACAGCATTATTCACGTACCTTTGTGAGTCAATACCAGTCAGCTACATGTAGCACTCGCTCAAAAGTC